>NC_044555.1:68178781-68371281 GCF_007565055.1 Rhinopithecus roxellana | reverse complement strand
AGCAAATACCCCTCCAAGATCTATGTCATTTACTCCCTTCTTACCAGCAGGATCAGGTTCAACCTACATAAATCTATTTTAGTGTATTTTAATTGCTTGTAAACTAAGTGTTTCCTGGATATGCCACTGACCATGAATAATTAGAATCATTTCAATGACTGGGTTTTGGAAAGTGAATGGGAGAGCAGACAAAAAGGGGCTGCTCAGAAGCGAGAGTCATTTGTTAAAGTGTGAGTGGAAGCGTTGTCTCAGCCTTCTCCAGTTTTGGTTTGTTTTTGTCATGATGTCACTAGAGCCGCCTGTTTTTCAGCTACTCTGGCTGCCCTTCATTTTGTATGCATCTCTCATGTTAAGTAGTGCCAGCTGCTGACAATGACCAGGCCTGACTGGCCACATGTCAGAGTCATTCATTCACTCAGTAAAGATGTATGGAGCGCCTACTATGGGCCAGGCCCATACCAAATCTTAGGGACAAAGAAAAGAATAAGGCCCAGTTCCCACCCTTGAGGAGAACACTGCCCAGTGGAGGAGGCAAGCACAAAAACAGTTACACTAGAATGTGTAAGTGATAGAATCAAGAGGCAGTGAGCTGTGGGAACACAGAGGAGGAACTTACTCCATCTGGGGGAGCTGGGAACGGCACAGTAGAGAGGCAACATTTAGCAAGGGCTCGAGGGAAACAGAAGAATTGACCAGATAAAGAGGAGTAGGGAGAGACACTTCAGGTCAATGTGGCTACAGTTTAGGGGCTGTAGCCCAGGCCATGGTGTGCGATAAGGCTGGAGAAGTCAGCTGAGCCAGACTGTGAAGGCCTTTGTATGTCCTGCTTTCAAGTTTGGACTCAGTCCTGCAGTCAGTGGGGAGCCAACCACGGTTTTTAAGCAAGGGAATGACATGATCAGATCTGAATTTCTGATGGAAAGCTCAGGAAGACAGGGGAGACAGGGAAATCAGTTAGAGGCTGACTAGGATTTTGCTTTGTCTTCCCTCTGGACTGCAGGAGCTCCTTGTCTGCACCTCTATTATGGTTCTTCCCACAGTGCATTACAATTGATCATTTGCATAGCTGTCTCTCCATTCACTCCTTGAGGGCAGGGGCCAAGTCTCATGCATCTCTTCATGACCACAGCTTGGCACACAGGAGTGCTCAAGAAACATTGGTATCATGTGAATGAGTGAATAAATGAATCAATAGGTGCTGAGCAAGTGCAACTCCAATTTGCCCCAAGTAACCTCTCTGATGGATATATCAGAGATAAATCCTACTCTGATGGAGTAGCAATTCCATCCATGGCTTTGCCCCTCTCTGCCAAGGCCATCATTCTATTGTGGTCCATCACAAAAGAAACATGCATTATTCAAAGCAGACAAGAAAGTTGCTTACAGAGCTGTGTTGGTGCTGATTTTGACCCAGTACTCTGTTCTTTCTGTATAAATTAATTTTTGATGACTTGTTTACAGTATATCTTCATCGTCCTCATTCTACTTCTTGTGCATTTCATACCTTCTCTTCCTTCCTACTTAAATCTTGCTCATCCTTCAAGGCCAGTTTGACTGCCTCCCATCTCCTCCATGAAGCCTTATTCATTACTCAGCCCCCACACTCAGAATTAAGAATTCCCACTTCAGAATTTCCCTTGAGAAATGACTTACCTCTGACATTCTTCTCATCATAGTTATTCCTGTACTTGTCTGCATTCTCTACTAGACTGTAAGCTCTTCAAGACTAGAGACTGTATCTGTGTCATCATCATCTCCCCAGCACCTACCACACTGAATCCTGCCCAGCAGATAACCAGTGAGTGTTTTCAAATATAGGTTGAGCATCCCAAATTTGAAAATGTGAACTCCAAAATGCTCCAAAATCCAGAACTTTTTGAGCACCAACATGGTATGCAAAGGAATTGCTCACTGGAACATTTCAGATTTCAGATTTTTGGATTAGGCATGCCCAACTAGTACGTATAATGCAAATATTCCAAAATCTGAAAAAAAATTCAAAATACAAAATACTTCTGGACCCAAGTATTTCGGAAAAGGGATATTCAACCTGTAATACACAAAGCATAGCGCTTGCTATCGGGCTGTTCCCTGAGAGATAATGCCAGTCTTGGGAGTGCTCTATGTCTCTTTCTATCTTCTTGCACACAGTTAGATATGTTTTTCTTTGTTTAAAAAGTAGTGAGAAAAAAATCATTGCTCATCAAACAATGGGAATATCACAGAGGTAGAGATCTCCTAAACCGTATTATTTCGGAAGTCTTTTTTTTGTACATATTTAGAGGGTACAAGTGCAGGCTTCTTATATGCATATATTGCATGGTGGTGAAGTCTGGGTTTTTACTGGGCCCATCACCCATTATTTCGGGTATTTTGATGAAATCAGGCGTGTTCAGAATGGTATTATTTCAGGTATTTTGAACGCACAAAATCCATTGCCTCTAAACGAAGCACAAACACACTAACCCATTCAGGGTCATAAGTACAAATCTTTCTTGAAGAGCTTATTGTATGGTGGGAATTTCTGAGTAAACATAAAAGAAAGATAATGAGCATTCTCTTCGGAAGGACTTACAATTAGCTCTACTTAGAACACATTGTGCAAAATACCAAGAATTCAAATTTTCCAGGTAGAAATGTCCAGCAGATGATTATAAATGCATGTCAGAGGCTGATGACAAACACTGACAGGACCCAGAGATGTAGGATCTCCATGTAGGCGTGATTACAACACCGAGAGAGGGCGCGAACTCCTGCAAAGAAAGAGAAGAGAGGCTGAGGATATAACCCAAGGGCACCTACGTTTCAGAGACAGATGAAAGAAGAGGATCCAGGGAAGGAGACTGAGAAGGAACAGGGAGAGCAGTTGTTATGAGGGAGAAGATAGTATAATGACATGTGCTGGAGAGAGATCAAATAGGATTAGTGATAACTGAAAAGAAGACCTTAGTTAGGTAATTAGGAGGTCACTCTTGATGTCCTAAAGCAGGAATAGCAAATGTAGGGCACATATGACTACGTGCCCTCAGACCCCACCCTATGTACCCCTATGGATACATCGCAAATTGATCATGGCCCACTTCCCTGTTGTGAACCAAGGCACAGCCTCAGAATGTTTCTCAACACAGTACCCCAAGCAGCTACTACTGATCAATCCGAGTTGTCAAGAAGCTGAAATCTCTTTGCCATCTCTCTTCTAAAAACAGTTCAAGGCCGGGCACGGTGGCTCATGCCTGTAATCCCACACTTTGGGAGGCCAAGGTGGGTAGATCACCTGAGGTCAGGAGCTCAAGACCAGCCTGGTCAACATGGTAAAACCCCGTCTCTGCTAAAAACACAAAACATTTAGCTGTGTGTGGTGATGCACGCCTGTAATCCCAGCTACGCAGGAGACTGAGACAGGAGAATCACTTGAACCCAGGAGGCGGAGGTTGTAATGAGCCAAGATCGCTCCATTGCACTCCAGCATGGGTGACAGAGTTAGACTCCATCTCAAAAAAAAAAAAAAAAAAAATCATTGGAGGTGTGGGTTGCAGTGAGTTGAAGTGTCTGAGAAATGAGGAGCTCAAGGTTTTGAAGAAAAGAGAAATTTTAATAAGTTCAGAAGTAAAGGGATGGAAAGAGGGCAGTTGTTTGGAGTAGTGTAAGGATCAATTCTTATTAATCCTCCAGTAGAAGCAGTTTTCAAAGTCATCTTAGTACTTGTCCAGCAGCAAGCCAGGTAAAGCAATATCCCTATACTCTTCCTTCTTCCATCCCCACCCTTGGCTTAAGGAAAATTTGATGTAAAAAACCTTCGTGTGTAGGCTTGTTTCCAAAATATTCATTTGATTAACAGAGACATATGGTATAACCAGAGTTGGCTCTGCACACAGTATGAAGAAGGAATTCTCTCTAATCGTGGAAATTTGAGGATCAGCAGTGATGGGGCAAGGTATTAGTCTTGGCCAGGGCCCTTCCCTAAAACCCTTGAAACCATACCCTGAAGGAAAATTCTGGCCTGCAAGGAGACCCCTGCCACCCTGCCCTTGTCTTTCCTGTCTCCTCCTCTAGACCTCCTTCTTCCCCTTCCCAATCTAAGCCCCTTCTCATTTTTATCTCTTCTACTCATTTCTGTCACCTCTGTGCCTCTCTCTCCTACCACTTCAAATTTCTCATTCCCTCCTCTTCTTTTCCATCTTTCTTATTAGTCATTTTCACTTGGAATCCTTCTCTTCTTGATCTCTCTGCCACTTTTTCTAGCTTCAGCATTTTGGGATACAGGGTAAGCCTTCAGAATTCACAACAGTCCTAAAAGGTAGGTTCTGTTATTATTCCCATTTTACAAACAAGAATACCAAATTACAGAACAGTTAAGTCACTTGCCTAAGGCCACACAGCTAGTAGATGGTTGTGTTAGTCCATCTGCATTGCTATAAAGGAATACCTGAGGCTGGGTAATCTATAAAGAAAAAAGACTTAATTGGCTCACAGTTTTGCAGGCTGTACAAGCATGACACCAACATCTTCTGGCGAGGCCTCAGGAAATTTCCAATCATGGTGGAAGGCAAAGGGAGCCAGCATGTCACATGGCCAGAGAGGAAGCAAGAGAGAGACGGGGGAGCTTCCTGACTCTTTTTTTTTTTTTTTTTTTTTTTTTTTTTTGAGACGGAGTCTTGCTCTGTCGCCCAGGCTGGAGTGCAGTGGCCAGATCTCAGCTCACTGCAAGCTCCGCCTCCCGGGTTCACGCCATTCTCCTGCCTCAGCCTCCCGAGTAGCTGGGACTACAGGCGCCCGCCACCTCGCCCGGCTAGTTTTTTGTATTTTTAGTAGAGACGGGGTTTCACCATGTTAGCCAGGATGGTCTCGATCTCCTGACCTCGTGATCCACCCGTCTCGGCCTCCCAGAGTGCTGGGATTACAGGCTTGAGCCACCGTGCCCGGCTCCTGACTCTTTTAACAACAAATGTGACATGAACTCTCAGAGCGAGAATGCACTCATTACCGTGGGGAGAGCACCAAGCCATTCATGAGGATCTGCACCCATGACCCAAACACCTCCCACCAGGCCCCACCTCCAACATTGGGGATCACATTTCAACATGAAATTTGGAGAGGACACACATCCAAACTACATCAATGGTAGAGCAAAGATGTAGGGCTCATCCCATATGACTCCAGAAATCTCAGTCTTTAACTGCTATGCGTATTGCTTCATGATGTAGTGGAATCCTATAAAATGGGAAGTTCAAAATCATTGGTTCAAGTTCACATCTGTTAACTGTATTACATAGTGTTAAGATTATGATCTTGGACAAGTCACCTAATTTGTCCAGTGCCCCACACATGTGAGGGCATTTTATTGTACACTAATACCACATACCTTAGCTTGGATTTATTCCTCTGCTTTTGCTATAATTATATCTTCCCTCTCTATTTGATTGTCATCTCCTTGAGAGCAGTCATCAGACCTTATTCTTTTTTTTTGGTACCCAGCTTGCCCCCAGGGCCTAGAATGATGCTTAGCACAATGCATGCATGTGCACACATGCACACATATACACGCACACACACACTACTGTGAATTGACTAACATAAGAACCTTACTAATTAGATGACATGCAAAAGGGCTATATATATGTGTTCACGAAAGCCTCTAAGTACTTTTAGCTAATGAAATAAGATGTTAATATTGAGCATATTCTTTGCTTAAATATAATTAGTGCTCAAGTTACAGTGAGCTACGATTGCATCACTGCACACCAGCCTGGGTGACAGAGTAAGATCTTCCCTCTAAATAATAATAATTATTATTATAATTAGTGCTCCAGTAAGATAACATTTTCCAGGTTTGCCTGATTATTTTGCTTAATAAACCTTTTTCATACCAATAGGTTAAATACCATTAAAATATCTGAAAAATAAAACCATTTCCATGCCCTCTTCATTCACTCAAACAATTCTTGGCACAACCATGCACTGGTATAAGCCTCACCACCAAGCAGTTCTTAAGTGCCAACTCTGTGTTCAGAGGTAAAATGAGTACCACAGGTAGGATACAGATGTAGTCTAGACAGAACACTAGGTTTCTATTCCAGCAACTAAGAATTCACTTTTTTTCCATCCTCATCTTCACCTCCACATGTAGCATCTTATCTTCAATAGCCCCTATCTCCCTGACCTTTTGGTTGTGCTCTAGACACTCCCAGTCCCCCATCCTCCTGCCTGCTCACAAGCACTTTTGATGTGCTGCTTCCTGCCAGTTCAATTCAACAACTAATGGAGTTATTATTTTTGTTTGTTTGTGTTGTAAAGCCATGGCAATAAAATCTACTCCGAATAATATCACTGCAATTTTATGTCCTTAAAATGTACCATAAATGACATATGTAATCACTGAATTTCCTGTAAACAGAAATGTTTTTCTGGGAAAAAAGAGGGCTTTTTTGTTTCCATCATGGTTGAGCCCAAGTTCTTTGATGGAGTAATTGGTGATATAGGAGAGATTGAGAAGCATCGTACAAGACCATGTTATAGTTCAAAGTGCTGGTGCCATGTTATTCTGGTTATGATGAGTTCTTTTCAAAGGGTGATTCAGGACAAGAAATGCTCTTCCTGACCAGAACCCACATTACCGTCACAGGCATGACTTCCCCAGCTAAAAACAGTAAAGCCTCAGGGGTCTGCAAGCTCTCTTGGGCATTGACCTTGGACTTGCCCTGATAGAAGCAAGTATAATTTTAGGAAAAAGTAGACCTTGAGTTAACAATTAAAAAATGCAAGAGCTACTTGGATTTTTATAGAAAGGGATTTGGACAGAAGCTTGCTTGCTTGCTTGCTTTTTTTTTTTTTTTTTTTTTTTTTTTTTTTTTTTTTTTTTTTTTTTTGAGACGGACTCTCTCTCTGTCACCCAGATTGGAATGCAGTGGTACAATCTCAGCTCACTGCAACCTCCGCCTCCTGGGTTCGAGCGATTCTCCTGCCTCAGCCTCCCTAGGAGCTGGGATTACAGACATGCAGCACCACGCCTGGCTAATTTTTGTATATTTAGTAGAGATGGGATTTCACAATGTTGGGCAGGCTGGTCTCGAACTCCTGACCTTGTGATCCACCCGCCTCAGCCTCCTAAAGTGATGGGATTACAGGCGTGAGCCACCACCCCCAGCCTTTTTTTTTATTTTTATTTTTATTTTTTTGAGACAAGGTTCCACTCTGTCACCCTGGCTGGAGTGCAGTGGTGCAATCTTGGCTCACTGCAACCTCTGCCTCCTGGGTTCAAGGATTCTCATGCCTCAGCCTCCCAAGTAGCTGGAACTACAGGCATGCACCACCATGCCCAGTTAATTTTTGTATTTTTAGTAGAGATGGGGTTTCACCATGTTGGTCAGGCTGGTCTCAAACTCCTGGCCTCATGGGATCCACCTGCCTCAGCCTCCCAAAGTGCTAGGATTACAGGGGAGAGCCACCACGCTCGGCCCTATCACAGTATCTCTTTCCCATCTGCTCCATCCCCACAGCAATCACTCTGGTTCAAGCCTTTTTTGTCCCCCACCTTGTACTATTGCAGGTGCCTCCACTTGCATTTGCTGCTCTCAGTTCCTATAAGGCTCAGCTCCAGTCCTGACCCTGCCTCATTGCCTGTCACATCATGTCCTGTCTCCTTAACATGGGAATCAAGGCTTCCTGTGCTCTCTTTTTCCAACTTTAGCCCACTAACAGCACTTGCTGGTCCCCAAACTTGTCCTGCATTCTCTTGCCTCCTCTAACTATCCCCCGACATACACTCCATCCCTGCCTGTCTAGAATCACCCCATCCTTCAAGAACCTAATTCACCCTATTGGATGTGAATCTGTTCAGAATCCCAATCATTTTGTTTCATTCATTCAGCAAACATGAATTGAGCGCCTATTATTTTCCAGGCCTTATGTTAGGAGCTGTGGATAATATAAAGATTAAAATATATTTTATATATATATATATATTCTTCCCTTGTGGATCTCTAATGGGCCAGAAATACAGACATAACTAACTCAAAATACCTATTATGCTGCCTCTGACTCCCATCCTATAGACTCTTTTCCCTCAGCCCATAAACATACTTAACATCCTCCCATCTTAAAACACCCACCTACCCCAGCCCTACCCCTGTATCAAACTCCTGGAAAAAAAGATTAAAAAAAAAATAGTATACAGCAGGGGTCCCCAACCCCACTGGGGCCACGGGGCTGGTGACCTGTTAGGAACTGGGCTGCACAGCAAAAGGTGAGCAGCAGGCAAGTGAGCATTAACAACTGAGCTCCACCTCCTGTCAGATCAGGGGCAGCATTAGATTCTCATAGAAGTGTGAACCCTACTGTGAACTGCATGTGCAAGGGATCTAGGTTGTGCACTCCTTATGAAAATCTAACTAATGCCTAATGATCTGAGGTGGAACAGTTTCATCCTGAAACCATCCCCACCTCCCTGGTCTGTGGAAAAATAATCTTCCACAAAACCGGTTCCTGATGCCAAAAAGGTTGGGGACTGCTGGTATACACTAGTCCCCTTCTTATCCGCCCTTTCACTTTTCTTAGTTTCAGTTACCTGCTGTGTCAACTGTGGTCTAAAAATATTAAATGGAAAATTCCAGAAATAAACAATTCTCAAGTTTTAAATTGCATGCTGTTCTGAATAGCATGATAAAATCTCACACTGTCCTGCTCCCTCCCACCCAGGATGTGAATCATCCCTTTGTCCAGAGTATCCATGCCATCTATGCTACCCACCATTAGTCACTTAGTAGCTGTCTTGATTATCAGACCAACTGTCACAGTATCACAGTGCTTGTGTTCAAGTTACCCTTATTTTGCTTAATAATGGCCCCAAAGCACAAGAGTAGTGATGCAGGCAGTTCGGATATGCCAAAGAGAAACCGTAAAGTACTTCTTTTAGTGAAAAGGTGAAAGTTCTCAACTTAAGGAAGGAAAAAAATCATATGCTGAGGTTACTAAGATCTACAATAAGAAAAAATCTCTCTGTGAAATCCTGAAGAGCTGGGCACAGTGGCTCACACCCATAATCACAGCAATTTGGGAGGCTGAGGCGAGCGGATCACTTAAGGTCAGGAGTTGGAGACCAGCCAAGACCAGCCTGGCCAACATGGTGAAACCCTGTCTCTACTAAAAATACAAAAAAATTAGCTGGACGTGATGGTGCGCGCCTGTAATCCCAGCTACTCAGGAGGCTGAGGCAGGAGAATCACCTGAACCTGGGTGGTGGAGGTTGCAGTGATCCGAGATCGTGTCACTGAACTCCAGCCTGGGCGAAAGAGCAAGACTCTATCTCAAAAAAAAAAAAGAAAAGAAAAGAAAAGAAAGAAAAAGGAAAAGAAAAAAGAAAGAAAGAAGAGAAAAATTTGTGCTAGGTTTGCTTTCACGCCTCAAACTGCAAAAGTTACAGCCACAGTAAAGGATAAACGCCTAGTTAAGAAGGAAAAGGCATTAAATCTGTGGGTGCAAGACAACAGAAACCTGTTCTGATTGACAGCAATCGGGCTCGGTACTATCTGTGGTTTTAGGCATCCGCTGGGAATCTTAGAATCTATCCCACGGGAATAAGTGGGGGACTACTGTATTACCGTCATCACTCTTATCTCTGCCTCCTCACTCCCATCAGGCCTCTGCCCACCCTCCACTGACTTTGCTGCAGCAAAGGTCTCTTTCCAATGGACAAATCAGAAGACACCTTTCAGGCTCCCTCTTTTTTACCCTCTCAGCAAGATTTCAAATTGTCGCCAGAACTGTTTCCACTCCCTGTACCCACCTCTGAAGTATTGCTGTTCCCCATGATTCTGTCCTTGCCTCTCCCCTCTTCTTACTCTGTAGTAAGCTCCCCCCACCCCCAGCAACCATGGCAATCTTGTCCAATTCCTTGATTTTATGTTGCTGGTAACTCCTAAATCTATGACATGTATTATATCATAGGCCCAACCTCTCTCCTAAACTAGGAGACCACTCTGTCATCAGCATCCTGACCCTCAACATGCTCCTGACTGAACTCCCCTCTCACACACATACACCCTACCACCGAACCCTCTCCTCTGCTTGTATCCTTCATCCTGTTCATGCTTCTCCCATGCAGCCAGAAATCCTTGCCCTTCCCCTCTTCCTTATTCCCCACATACAATTTACTGTTTAACCCTATTGATGCTATCTTTGAAGTTTTTCTGTCTTTCTATTTCTTCTACCCTCTCCTGGTTCAAGCCCTATTACCATTCCACAGGGCTACAGCAGCAGCCTTCTAACTGGTGTCCCTACTTGCATTCCTCTCCTCAAATTCCAATACCTTCTCCACGCTGTAGCCAGTGAGCCCTCTAAAATGCACAGCTGATCTCTTCATTCCCTCATTTGAAAGCTTGTAGAAGGCTGGGTCTGGTGGCTCATGCCTCTAATCCCAGCACTCTAGGAGACTGAGGCAGGCAGATCACCTGAGGTCAGGAGTTCAAGACCATCCTGGCCAACATGGTGAAACCCCATCTCTACTAAAAATACAAAAATTAGCTGGGCATGGTGGTGTGCTCCTGGAATTCCAGCTACTCGGGAGGCTGAGGCAGGAGAATCGCATGAACCCTGGAGGTGGAAGCTGCAGTGAGTCGAGATCACAGCACTGCACTCCAGCCTGGGCGACAGAGTGAGACTCCATCTAAAAAAAAAAAAAAGCTTGCTTGCAGTATCTCCCACAAGCTTCCACTCACTTATCCTACAAGTATCTACCACCTACTAGGTGCACACACTGTTTTGGGAACTGGCAATGCAGCAGGGAACAAAACAATGTCCTGCCTTCACGGACCTTCTAGTCAGGAATAATGCCAAATGCCTTAGCAGGGCCCATGATGAAATGCATGCCTGGCTCCTCAGCCTTGTGTCCTTCTTCTTGTCCCGTGCCCCCTAGTCATATCTAATTCACTTCAATACCTTAAATGTGCCCCTTATGTTTCATACTCTCTGCCTCCCTCCCATCCTCTATACCCCCTTTGCAGACTCTACTCCACAGTCACTTTTTCTGGGTAGTGTATAGGCTACCATAGCTAGTGCTGATCTTTGGAATGACCTGAGTTCAAATCTCCACTCCACACATACCAGCTGCATGACTTCTGTCAAGTTATCCTACTGTCCTGTGCTTTAGATCCTCAGCTTCAAATGGAAACAATAATAGTAGTTACTGTATGGGTTGGTTGTGAGAATTAAGTTAGTCAATCTATTAAAAATGCTTAGACACTTTAGGTGCCTGACACATAATAAGCTTGTAATACGTGTAGTATTGTTAATATTATACCACTCATCACACTGCTCTATAATAATCTCTCCTATAAAACATGTCCTATTGTCTTTGTACCCCAATGACTAACCTAGCTGGGCACATAGTAGATACTTATAAATGTTGAGGCAAGGATAAAAGGATTGGTGGATTCAGGTTTGTTGCTTGGTTTCCGCTAGCCAAACATGATTATGGAGGAATAACAGCAACATTGGGGCTTCTTCTGAATATCTTTTTGACCAACTATCTAATTGTATGCCACTTTCACTGTGTGAGCAAGACCTGAAGAGACATGAGCAAGAAAAGAGCACTGAGGTGGGCTGAACTGAACTCAAGCTTGGGCTGATCTGAACTCAAGTTGAGCTATTTACGTTTCTTTCTTCATTGGCTCTAGGGTTGAGAAGGGACCAACTACCCTAGAATAGCCACTACCTTTCACTTGCATCCCTCTGCCCCATCTCATATTTTCCATTTGCCCCCTTTTCAGTACCATGTTCTCCCTCAAAAGTGCATAAACTGAAGCCCAGAAAGCAAAAGATGTGCTGAGGGGGAAAGGGGAAAGGGTGGAGAGGGGTTAGCACCTCCGTCTTTCCTTCACTGAGATCAAAGCCAGCATTTTCCCTTGAAGGTCAGCTGGCCTCTTTCATCCCCTGCTCCACCTGTCTGGGAATGGGATTGCTGCTTGCCCATTTCCTTTCCTCTTCAGGGCTGGAGGGCAGTTTCAGGGTGGGGCCTCAAGCTATTTCTAGTTCTAGCCAAATCCCTCCACCCCAACATCTCTTTTGCCTTACGTGATTGTATTTCCTTTCCACCTCGCCAGTAAGTAACAAGTGGCAGGACTGTAGGACAGGAAACTATGAGAGAAGTCCGTTTCTCCACAGGCTAGTCATTTTCTCCCAGGCTAAGCTAATGGCTTAAGCAAGTGGGGAGGGACACTGAGGCTGCTGGGCTTGGTCTGGCAGGAAGAACAGACTCGTCTTTCTACATCTCAGCCCTAAGCGCTTCACCTGACATCCTTCAGAGTGTGGATGAGTCTTGGCTAGGCAAGGGCCTCTTGCCCCAGGAGAAGGGAATTCACATTTATTAAAGTCCTACTATGTGCTGGGCCCTGTGCTAGGCCCTTTTATAGATATTATTTCATTGACTTCTAACAACCCAACCAGGTCAGCATTTGTCATCGTCAGGTGGAAATGATGAAACAGAGATTAAAAAGCTTGCCTGATGACAGGTACACTAAAATGTCAGAATTCACCACTATGTAATTCATCCATGTAACCAAAAACTACTTGTACCCCCAAAAGCTATTGACATTTAAATTTTTTTTTTTTTAAGAAAAAGAAGCTTACCTGAGGCACACAAGCTAAATTCAGGCACCAAAATCTAGTTCCCCCAACTCTAAAGCCAGTGCTCTTTCCACTTCATCATGCTACCTCAAGAGCCTAGAAAAAATATTAATGCTATGAATTGATTCTTTGAATTATTTCACACAATTAGCTATATGGCTAGCTAAACCCTTGGTGAGTTAATTTAATTCAACATACATTTAAGGGAAACCTGTGATGACTTGAGTTGGACACTACAAGGTATGCAAAGAGAACATGACATAAGTTTCTAACTTTGCAGGCCAGCCAGCTGCCATGTAGAACTGGCTCACAACACAAGGACTTTCTGAAACCATCTGAGTCCCCTAACCTAAGAATAGTGCAAATAAGCAGGACCTGAGAATAACATTTGATTGGCAAAGGTGGGGAGAACTTGAGGAACCCAGACTTTGCTATTACCTGCAGCCAGTCTGCTTCAGCAAAGAATGGGTTATGCATGACTGTGCCTACCGTGTGGATCAGTTAGTTAAAGCCAGGTGCTAATGAAACCAGGACAAGAGGCTTAATCCCAGTAGAACTGAGTTCTGTCACATAGCAGCCAGTCCTGGTCCCAGCTGACCATCTTGCAACCGTGTGCTCTTGGTCAAAGAGGGAGCTAAAGTAGGAGAGTGAAGGTAAGTGCATAATAGGCACACATAAGTGAGGACGTGTTGTTCCAAACACTCAACCCTAATCAAGCAGCTCATGACATGTCTCACTGACAGAGAATCAGCAGTGTCATCTTCACACCTGGAGGCAGAACATTCCCTCCTCCTATACCTCAGCTAGGTACCCTGCCCCTGATTTTTATAGCACGTTGATGCTAGGGCTTCAGGTCTCCAAGAGGAGCTTCTTCATTGCAGCTGCCTTTCTTCTGTTGCACTATCTAAGCCTGTCTTTTCATACCCATGAAATGAGTGTACCACTTGACACACTCTGGAGAAGAGGCCGCCTAAGGAGAGAGTGTCACACGTGTTTAAAGCCTTCTCTTCCACAGCCAAGCCCACAAGGTCCTCAAACTTGGACCGAGGGGCCCTCCTAGGCTAAAAATACAAGTTTCTTCAACCATGATACAGGGGAAAGGGGGTACTGGTTCTGGATGTGTCCCCCAGGTAACCCCTCTTGTCTGTTCCACATATAGGTTTAGTAAAGCCAATCTCTACTCAAAGCCTTTTCTATCTCTGGAACTCAGGGCTTCAGGTATCAGAGAGTAATAACTCCAACAGGAAGGACCTAAGCCCCTCTTTCTTTCTAGATCAGTCCACACACACACATATATACACACAAAGGACATTATAAACATTGGCACAGTCTTGGGCATTTTTCTTTTAATTAAATGTGTAGAGTTTTCTGTCATGGATGTGCAAAACCATCTCCCCATCAAATTACTTCCATGGATTCTACAAAGACACTGTTAGAATCCCTAGAGATTGTTCCACAACATCTCCCACGGTGCCAGATGTACATCCAGACTCTTAACAAGGATAATTTGGTGACAATGGCAATAACTCTGGATTATTTTTAAGAAGCTCTTTGAATGGCATCAAAATCATGACGCGTATCATGATCCTTTTTTCATGCCCCCTGTACCATTTTGTTTTGATGGAATTTGAATTTCCCTGGTTTACTTACCACCTAACAATATCACTATTGAAAGCACATAACGTTAAGGACCATATGCTCTCCCTCTGGAGAGTGTGCACAAATACTATTTCTGTTAAAAACTAAACAGAAATAGTAGTTTTGCATATTTCCCATTCAAAGACTTACCCCGATTGAATGATTCCCTTTGTCGTGGAGTATTTTTCCCCAAGTCGGTCCTACCAGAGAAGCTGAATCAGATATTGTGACTTCCCAATGGTCACAAGGAGTCATCTACCAAGCTAGAAATAGAATCCACAAACATTTATTTTGATTCCCTGAATTAAAAACCAAATAAACTGTACTATAGAGAAAGAAAAATTAAAATAGAGAAACTAGACTTCTTTGCCATTCCTGGGCCAGGGAATTCAAGGCAACCAAAACTAACAGGCAGTTGCCATGGTCTGTGAGGACCAAGGAGATGAATAGGACACAGGTGCTGCCTGCCTTCAGGGAACTGACAGTCCAGTGTGGGGAGATTGGGTCAATGTTGAAAAATCTCTACCCAATGCAGAATATGCCTGTGAGCACCTAGAGGACCCCAGAGGAGGTCTCACCCATCTTTACAGTCCCTCTGCAACCAGCACAATGACCTGCATGTGATGTGCAGGCAAGCGCTGTGTATTTAAGGGCCCTGAAAGAAGTATCAACAGAATGCTCTTGGGGTTGGTGGAGAAGGAGGGACAGCTTTGTGAAGGAGGTGACATTTGAGCTGCGCCTGGAAGGATGGGGAGGTTTTTCACAGGCAGCAGGGACTGGGGGAGGGCCTTTGCAGGCCCCAGGAAAGAGCAATGGCAAAGATCCTAAGGGAAGAGAAAGCATGGTGTGATTTGGAAGAGCACCAAGCAGTCTAGTGTGGCCAGAGGACAAGGAAGCAATAAGAGCTGAGGTTGGAGAGAAAAGTTGAGACCTAAGCAGAGAGACCGTTGGACAGCAAGCTAAATAATTTCACAGGGGACTATCATTGAAGGTCTGAGCAAGGGGAGTAGTGATACCACCAAGGCAGGGCTTCCTACTGCATCATCCTGTTCTGCCCAAGGAGGCCTCCCTTGCCTTGTCGGTAGTGTGTTTCTTTTGATTGTTTGTATGTGGTTGGTTTGGAGGTTTTATGTGGCTTAGTTTGTTTTTTGGCCTTTCCCTTTTCCTTACAGTTTTTCACAGCATATGGTCCTGATTATGTGCTGGAAATCACGCCAAGCTGCCGGCCAGACCGCAATGAGCCCCACCGAATCCAGCAAATCCTCAACTACATCAAAGGTGAGCACTGCCCCTCGAGGCCTGCCCTCCTTGTTCCACCCAGTTTGTGGTGGCCCATCAGTGGGGGCTTCCTTAAATACCATTTGCCTTTTGGTAGCTAATCATTTCACCGACTTGGAAGGGAAACCTCTTCTTGGCCTGACAGCTTGTAGCTGGAATTCTACACTGGCCACTCTGGTTGGGATTGTCATTTGGCTGGCTAATGTCACCTCAGAAGGACAAAGGGTTCAGCTTTTGGCCCTGCCAGGGGAAAATCAGTTCTAAAGTGTTCCCTGAGAC
The DNA here is from genome assembly GCF_007565055.1 of Rhinopithecus roxellana. Taxonomy (NCBI): domain Eukaryota; kingdom Metazoa; phylum Chordata; class Mammalia; order Primates; family Cercopithecidae; genus Rhinopithecus; species Rhinopithecus roxellana. The sequence goes on along the minus strand of NC_044555.1, from coordinate 68,355,468 downwards.
CCTTTTTCTTTCAAAAGGCCAATAGTAAAGCACTCTTTAAGATCAGAAAAGTTGGCCAGGTACCATGGCTCATGCCTGTTATCCCAGCACTTTGGGTGGCTGAGGCGGGACGATTGCTTGAGCCCAGGAGTTCAAAACCAACCTGAGCAACATGGCAAGATTCCATCTCTACAAAAAATTTAAAAAATAGCCAGGCATAGTGGCATATGCCTGTGGTCACAAACACTTGGGAGGCTGAGGCAGGAGGATCCCTTGAGCCCAAGAGGTCGAGGCTGCAGTGAGCCATGTTCACACCACTGCATTCCAGCCTGGGCGAGACCCTGTCCCCAGAAAAAAAAAAAAAAAGAGGAAAATTCAAGTCAATTCAGACTTACTGGGGGTGGGGAGGGGGCTCACAGACATTCTGTTCCAGTGTGTATGAGTCCTTGATCCAGTAGAACCTCGAAAGAATGTGGAACTACAATGAGTAGTCAGCGATTCTGATGCCCTGGGAGTGGGTTCCCTGGACTCAGCCAGAGTACTGCAGATGGGCTGCTGGCCTAGCCTCCTTCCCTTCCCCAAGGCTGGCCTGGCATCATTCTGGCCTCGGGGTGGAGGGGAAGTGGCAGCCATCAGGGCATTGCCCTCCTGATCCCACTGTCCACTGGCTGTTTGGGGTCAGTGTCCTCAGCATTCCAGTAGGGCCCCCTCTCAACTCCAGCTGCTTCTTCACAACTCACTTCATCTACCATTCGCATTAAGTATTTTTGGCACCCATTTTCCTGTTTAATTAAATGTACATATACATAAGTGTATTTTTTAGATCCTAATTATTTGCCAGAGTTAAGAGGCCAAGGGTATCTTTTTGCCCATCCTGGACAGGGAAATTCCCATGTTTATTCATAAAATGACCAAGATAGCACCAGTTCTCCTACCTTTGAGTCCCTCAGTGAAATATAATCCAACACCAAAAGGAGGCCTGTTCTATGCTGAAGTTAGTCCGAGGAAACACTACACTCAGAGAGTCTTTGCTGTAGGTTGCATTAATGCCCCTATCTACTAGCAGAGCACAGTATATGACAGCAGCAAAGTCTTCATGTCCTGAGCTCATTTAGCCAGAGAAAAGTTTCTATGCTAAGAAGTCATAGACTCTCAAGGTTATTCTCACAGCATTGCTGATTGTCCCCTCTGAGGCGTCCCCTAGCCCTCGGCCTTCTCCCGACCCTATAGTTTCAGGCTAACTCCCTCTCACCTCTTAGTGGCTACTGACCCCACAAGTCCTTGCTTCCTAACCAAATCTTCCTCCCTTGTCCAACTTTTAAGGCCTTCAAAGTCCTTCCACTCCTGGCCCTTCTCCAGTCCTTCTCACTGTGTTGCAGCCCTGATGAACACTAGCCATCCAGCCCTAGTTTTCCCTGCTCCCCTCAAACCTGGTGCACATGTCCTGTGTTCCTCAGAACTGATCCTGGACCAGCTTCTCTTACCCTTCTTCCTTCAACTCTGCCTTTTTCCCCCATTCAGGCTCTAAATCCTGGTAGAGCCACAGACAAAGAATAGAAACAGGGGAACTAAGCAAGCCTTGAAGCTACTCGCTCACACCTCCATATGGGCAGATATGTGTATGCCCTTGCTTCCCTGCACACATACCCAGGCACATAGCTCCAGAGAGTGGTGGCATCTTGCTATTGAGGAAATGGAAATGACAAGTGAGAGAAGACATAAGAAAGGTAATGCAAAGGAAAGAGAACGAGGAAAGGTAAGAACCCTAAAAGAGCAGAAAATCAAACAGAGATTTGAGATAAAAGGCTGGGATAAGGGTTGATGAAAAAAATAATAGATCTTAAAGGACATGAAAATTACATGGAAGTCAAGCTTTTTAAAGATCCTAACAGATTAAAGCAATATTCTGATTGTAACACAATGAAATCAAACTGGAAGAAAACATAAGGACCAGGAATTGGGTCCTACAAAAGCAACTACCTGCATGCAAATCCGGGCAACATGGCTTAGCAGCATTTTACTAAAAGAGAATTAGGGATTTGAGTCAACTCGGAGCTCAGTATGAGTCACCAGGGCAAAGTGGCCTCCAGAGATGCTAATGCAGTATCGACCTCATTTTAAAGGGCTCTAGACAAATAGGAGCATGTTCCTGGAGGTCAGTCAGGCTGGGGAGAGGACTAGAGCCCAGGCTCCAAGAGGTCTGGTTGGAGGTGCTGGGACCTTTTGGAGAAGACTCGAGGATGTGGTCTCTACTCCATATATCTGTCACAGAGCAAAGGGCATAGACAGAGTCTATGTGGCCACAAGGCATAGAGCTGGACCCATGGATGGATATTTTATAAAGGCAGATTTTCATTCAATAGAAGGAAGACATTTTCTAACTATTAGAACTATCCAAAGTGGAACAGACTGCCCAGAAAGGCATGAGGTCTCTGTCACTGGAGATATACAAATAGAAGCTAGACAATCCCTAGGCTGTCATATTGTAGAAGGGCCCCTGCCTTGGGGGAGGGTGATTGGACTAAATTGCTGTTAAGGCTCCTTCCAACCCTAAGATTCTAGGATGCTGTATATTACAAAGAGAAAATAGAAAAAGAAAGAATATGGTGAGAGTGCAGGGGTTGGCAGATGAGTCACAGTTGTTGGGTGTGGGGAGGTGATGCCATGTATAAGAAAGAATTGATGCAGAGAAGAAGAGAAACTACATGGCTAAGAGTGGGTGAGGAGGAGCCAGAGAGGGTAGACAGCAAGTGGAGTGGCTATAGAATACTAGCAATGTTCAGACTTTCCGTTTAGCCATCCCTTTCATATTGACAAAGTCTTGTTTTCTAGCCATGCAAATTTAGCAGAACACAGAAGCTCAGAACCGAAGAGAAATTCAGCTAAACCTTTAAGAAACGAGGCTAGAAAGAAGTCCAAATGTTGCTAAAAATGGCTAGGCTAACCTGCTATACTGATACTGTGCCCCTCCAGCATGGTGACGCATGCTGCCATCAGATAGTGCGTTGCCATGACAATGGTCAGTGTGGAAAGGCTGCTGAATTTTCTGAATTCTGAAAAATTTTCCTGAACCTGTCTACAAGACTGTTATTTGTTCTTGCATATAAAAACCTCAGTGAAGCTGGCCATTTCTCACTGTACCTCCCCTCCACCTCCCCTCACCCCATGAAAAATAAAGAGTAGGATGTGACACAGATTGCTTTGGGGAGGTAAGATGGCAATGAGGGAATGAATGGATTCAGCTCCACTCTATGTGAGGGAGTTCAGCCAGCATATCTGGTTGAATTTGTTCAGCCTTTAAGCTTGGGCTTTTTCTCTTTCTTGCCACATCCCTTAGAAGCACAAAAGATGAGATTGTAGCCTATTGGAAATCAAACCTGAGAAGATTCATCTTACAGAAATGCGTTCCACATGCCACAGGATGACTGAAGGGACAGGCAAATTTAGACCTCACCTTTCCCAGCTTTACTGCCCATTAGTCTTTCTGAGAGGAAAAAAGACCCACAAAGCCATGGAGAGTCCATTCAAGCTGTTAGCTTCACACAGAGAAAAACTTCTCTCGTGCCAATGAGCTATCTTGAAGGCATGTGTCGTTGTTCATAAGAAAGTATAGGTTAGAGAGCGGATGGCTCTGTCCAGCTCATGACTACTACTGTAAAATCATCCTTGCACCATCTTGATATGCTTAAAGCTGGTTGCCTTTCCTCTGGTGAATGTACTCCAGAGGAATTGGCTCACGGTGAACCTTCCAGAGTTGGAATAATGCTGATATGATTAATCCTCAGGGAGGGCTAGTTCCTCAAGCCTGGCTAGCTCTGCATGGGGAAATGCAGATAAAGGTAGGAGGCTTTCTAGTTTCTGGTACTCATGACATTCGAATCAAGGGGAGGCCCCTAGGAGACTCAGAGCTCCACACTGCAGCCCAGGCCCAATTCTCTTGGGGAGCAGGAGTGGGGGAGTTGTGCATTTGTGAGAATGCGTTACAGTTGCGACCCGAGGTTTCAACACTTGCTCTGTGTTCCCAGAACTATTCCCCAGGTTTGACTGGGAGAGAAAAAGAAACAAACAAGGTCAGGAAGTAAGGAGGAGAAGGAGGGAAGGGGGAGGCAGAAGACACAAGGGAAAAAAAAAAGGCCTTGCATGCATCTGCCCTTTCTTTCCCTTATTGAAGGAGCCGTAGGATGGCAACCTAACAAACTGATACGGGTGTGGACAGAAACAACACAGATGAAATAGGAAGAACAGCTACTATTTATCTTACAGATAAGGGAACTGAGGCTCAGGGAGGATAGGTGACTTGGCCAAGATCGCCTTTATTCATCCAGCAAGTAATTACTGAGCTCCTACTGTGTGCCACACACTGTGCTAATAAGCAGTGGGCTGGACATTGGAACCCAGGCCTGGAGTGGAGCTTCAGAGTCAGGCTGTTTGACCTTTATTTCCCTCCTCTCCTTGGCAGCATTGCTCTGTCAAATCTACTCGTCATCCTGTCTGCTCTTTCCAATCGCCCCTAGTAAACCCTCCTACCTCACACTACATGCCCAGCTCCTTCCATGTGGCTAATCCTAAACGCATGAAGTCTCATGACTCCCTGGAAATGGGAAAAAGACATTCTTGGGCAACCTTCGAAATTCTGGCGCCAGACATAGGCTTTCTAGCCCTCCCTAGGCCCCGCCCCTTCCCCCACCATACTGTAATCTGAAACTTCTAGCTCCCTTTCAAGATGAGTAGAGAAGGAAAAGAGATGGACAGAAGGTAGAAGAAGCCAGCTCACCCAGCTCCTACTGCCCGAAATGTGCTGTAGCCACCAGACCCAGTCTGTCATTTGCAGTTCCACAGCCCCAATCTGAGACCCTTTGCACATTTGCTGGTAATATTCTTAGGCGAACCATTGTGCTGGGTATAAGCAGCGCTTCCTCTGGCAGCCTGACATCCGAGATTGTCATCCTTCTAGGGACTAGCATTGGAGCTCAGGTTTGGGCATATTCAATGCCTGCTGAAGCCCCAGGCTTAAAGCAGTGCTCCTGCATGGTGGGACTCTATACCATGGAAACTTGGCTTCCTTCTACACTGTCTCTTACTTCTTGAGAAGCCATGAGGATAAGTTGAAAGGTAGGGTTGGTCCCAAGGATAAACTGACCATTTGCTTTAGGACTTCTTGGAAGGACTTTGGAGCAGGGTTTTGGAGGATACCTGAGCCAATTTGCATGACTTCAGGTGAAAATACCTGCGATGTCCATCCTTTATCTCTCTTTCCTGTCCCCTGCTGGCTCTTTATTCCTCTTCATCTCCCTGTGGTCCTTTCCAGGAGTCTACCGCCAAGTTGGACTTCCTCATCAAGCAGGTTCCTCTCTTTCTTGTTTCACTAAAGAGTTAAAGAGATGGAAAGGCTTCTTGTCATCATTGTTATTGTTGCTGTTGTTAAACAGAAAAATAAGTTATAAAAATGTCATGCTAAAAATTTTAAAAATTCTGGGCCGGGCGCCATGGCTCGAGCCTGTAATCCAGCACTTTGGGAGACTGAGACAGGTGGATTGCTTGAGCCCAGGAGTTAGAGACCAGTCTGGACAATATGGTGAAACCCCTTCTCTACAAAAAAAATATAAAAATTAGCCGGGCGTGGTTGTATATACCTGTAGTACCAGCTACACTGGAAGCTGAGGTGGGAGAACTGCTTAACCCCAGGGAGATTGAGGCTGCAGTGAGCTGTGACTGTGCCACTGCATTCCAGCCTAGGTGACAGAGCCAGACCTTGTCTACAAAAAAAAAAAAAAAATTTAATCCTAAAATAAAAATGGAGACTGCTCCCCAAAGTTACAGTAACTTAGACAGCAGCTTTTAACAAACCATGAAAACCCTTGGCATATTACTCATGAAGACTTGAAATTTCTACCTAAATCTATGAGGTGGGAACTACTGATATTGACAGGATACAGCACAAAACCCTGAGCTGGGTACTTCACATACATGATCTCATTTAACCTCACAATTTCCTTATGAGGTAGGAGACTGACACCCAAAGACGTTGTGTAACATGCCCTAGTCACACAAGAAGTAAGTGATAAACTCAAGATTTGAACCCAGACCTGGTGGCCCTCTTCTCCGTGGCAGCATTGCCCTGTGACACCTACTCATCATCTCTCCCCTCTGCTTTTTTCCAGTCACTAGTAAACCTTTCCCCCTGCTCAGCCTCCCAAAGTGAACTTCAGAAGCAGTTTAATTTTAAGAGATATGATTGTGTCTCCACTTTAAAGCCCAGCTCAAGCAATCAACACATATATTTTTGAACCCCACCCCACTCAAGCTGGTGCCATTGGGAGATATACGAGGTGTTTAAGACATGATCCCTCCTCCTGATAAATAGTTGAGAAATTTAGGTTAGGAAACAAAACTAAGCCCCTTGGACATATCAGAATATAATAAGGTCTGACACTATATATAGAAGAGACTGGGCAGTAAGACTTTAGGGAGACTGCTTTCAGAAGTCTGGGAGGATTTGAATAGATCAGAGTAGGGATGCACTTGTAAGTAAGGGAGATTCAGAAGGGTGGGGATAGGGGGCAGATTGCAGGCTCCCTTGAATTTCAGGCTGACTAGTTCATATCCACAGTAAAGTGGAAGTCATTCTAGGTTCTGGAATTAGAGCACCACATGATACAGTGATATTTGGGATAGATGGTGATGGTAATGCAAGACTGAGACTGCAAGGTCCTCGACTAGAATAGTGGTGGTAAAATAGGAAGAAATGACTGAGAGCTATTATGAAGAGAGTATCATCACCAGCACTGGGAGGTAGGCCATTTATAGAGGATTGGGGAGAAAGGAAGAAGTAAAGGTGACTCTGAGATTTCCAGCCTGGGTACCAACTGAAATGGGAAGCTCTTGGGGGAGGGGACATAGCTTTACTGAAACATATACTTGATGTGTTCTCTTTTGATGTATTGAACTTGAGGTCTCATACTAATTCCATACAGTGTATCTACATGAAAAAAATTTGTTGCAGCCAGTTAAAAAGCAAATTTTTAAAGATAATTTGATGACACTAGAATATGTTCATGATTACAATGTTAAGTGAAATAAACAGGATACAAAATGGCTTACTACCATGTAGTCTCAATTTTGTAACTGTATTTAGTGTATGTTTTGGGAGAGGGGATATGCACAGAAAAACACAAGAATGAAATGCTAACAGTAGTCATATTTGATGATACTTTACCAAAGTAATATACCTTAACAGTAGTTATCTAGAATTGGAATTATAGATGATTTTTACTTTTTTATGCTGTTTCTGTATTTTTCAAAATTTCTACCATGAACGTGTATTATTTTTGTAGTCAGGAAAAAAAAAGTAATACATGCTGGCAGGGGCAGAGGGCACTACCCTATTACCTCCAGGTGGGGAGTAAAAGCCTAGGTTCCCTACTCAGCCACCATTGACACCCTGGGGAGAAGAAGGGCACCTCAGTATTGCTGGATGGAGTAAAATTCAGGCTCTCCAGTAGACCTCTACTGATACCACTCTGGCCAAAAATGGGAACGGCACCTTTTTATTGCTCCCCATTTGGCCTCTACTGACATAGCAATGGGTGGGCCTCCTTGCCATTGAGCAAAGATGGAAAGTCCTGGCTTTCTACTCTGCCTTCTTTGACACCACCCTGGTGGAATGAAAGGGAAGCCTAATAGTAACCATTTAGTGTTAATATGTGCCAGGCCCTACTCTGGACACTGGCAATACAGAAGTCAATAGAATAGATAAGCCAGGCACAGTGATGTGGGCTGATAGTTCCAAATACTCAGGAAGCTGAGGCAGGAGGATCGCTTGAGCCCAGGAGTTTGAGACCAGCCTGGACAACATACTGAGACACTGTCTCTTAAAATAATAAAGGAAATAGGCCAAATAAAGTCCTTGCCCATCATGGAGATTACATTCTAGTGTGGAAGATAGACAATAAACAACTAAATAAATATTTAATGTTGTTTACTGATAAATTATGAGGGATGCTATTCAGTAAAGACCTTTCTGAGGCGGTGACATTTGGGAACAGAGATTAATGAAATGAGGGAAGGAGATTTACAAAATTTGCATTCGGCCGGGCACGGTAGCTCACACCTGTAATCCCAGCTCTTTGGGAGGCCAAGACAGGCAGATCACTTGAGCCCAGGAGTTTGAGACCAGCCTGGGCAACATGGCAAAACCCTGTCTCTACCAAAAACAAATGTAAAACTGAGCTGGGTGTGATGACGCATACCTGTAGTCCCAACTACTTGGGAGCTGAGATGTGAGGATCAATAGAGCTCAGGAGGTCAAGGCTGCAGTGAGCCATGATTGCACCACTGCACTCCAGCTTGGGCAATAGAGTGAGACCCTGTCTTTAAAAAAAAAAATGGTAGTGAAGTACATTCTAGATGAAGAGACAAGCAAGATCAAAGACCCCAAGCGAAATGGATTTAGTATGTTCAATATAGATATATGTTTCAATGTGTATTAAAAAGAAATATAATTATCAGATCAAACTCTTTGGTTCCAAAGATACTGCTTAGGATGAGGCTGGGTTTTCTTTTAATGTCTCTATAAGAAAAGTCCACATAGGCAGTATGTGAATATGGCCAAACTCTTGACAGTATAGAAGTTTAGGAAGCAGATCAGTCTCTAATATATATATAATATTATTAGCTCCATTTAATAGATGTAGGAACTGAGGCCTAGGGAAGTTAATTAGCCTGTACAAAGTCACACAACAGGTAAGTACGGAAGCTAGGATTCCACCTGAGACACTGAGGATCATACCCAAAGCTTGGAAGAGGAAATAAGGAATTTTCCTTCTGCCTGGCAGAGCTGCTGATGGTTACATAAACAAACCAAGAATATTCAAAGAGTAGTTGGAGGCCTCTAATATGTTTAATTAAGCATTTTTTGCTTGTGTGCCCAAAGTACATCCCCAAAGCAATTGTATTGCTCATTCCCCTCCAGCTTCTAGCTCTAAAATGATCAAGAGGTAGAAGGAAGGTTGGAAATTATTAGGAAAAATAAGGTAAACCACTCAGGGTTTTGGAATGCCTAACTGTTGACAACTTTGTCAGTCTACCCGGAGGCCCTTTAGCCAACTGAGATTCAGGTGCTGTCTTGAGCACAGCCACCAAATCCAGCAGTGCTAAGAGTCATTTTCTGCCAGAGTGAGTGGGCCTAGCCTCCTTGGCCTTGCCACGGAGGGGCAGCTGCTGCAGGATTCTCACCACAGAGTTCCAGAGGAAGGTCTGCAGACCTCCCATCCCATGGTTTTCTGCTGTACCTGGACAGGGACTTCCCCAAGCCATGGTCGGGTCATGCAGGAGCTCATAGTCTTTTGAGAAAGGAAAGCATCTTTACAGGCTCCTGGTTTGCCAACATTCTTCTGCCTCTTTGCAGCTCCAAGCACATTTTGGAGGGAGATTTCACAAAGATTTCTAAATTGAGTTAGAATTTCAAGTCTATTGTGACATGCAAATTAGTCCTGCTTGCGCATTGGCAGCAATGCAGCTGAAGTGCCTAGAGACGGGCCATAAAATGAAAACATCAAAGTGATTAAATGTGCCCGAAGAGCATAATTGAGTGCATGAATAAGAGAAAATAAAACAAATTGATTTTCTCCAGTGCCAGAAAAACAGAATAATTGAAAACAAAATAATAGACTTTGAAGTAATCAAAGTGAGGAATGCACCATAGTGACATAGAAACAGCCAGTTGTGGGAGAGATTTATTGTGTTTCTGTTATCATTTTTACAACTTTAATTTCATTAGCTAATAAATACAAATCAATTGAAAAATCAGTCAACCGGAGAGAAGGCAGTCCCAAGCCAAGATTTTTATTCACATCTCTAAAACAGGCTGAGACAGTGATTCTTAATCTACTTTCATAGGTGCACATTTCTGCCGTGAGCTGGAAAACAAGTTCTGGGAGGGCTGTCTGCTTTGGAGGTGGTGATGTTCTGTTCTGACAGTCACTTTCTACATACAGATTTACAGATTCAACTTTCAAGAGGGTCACTTTTATACCCCACCAAGATTTCTGACAGACAGAACTGCCCAAGTACAAGCATCTTGGTTTACATAGATGACATTTTCATGGCACTGACCAGCAACTGCGGTCTTACACAAGGTCATCCTGGATTCATTTTGGTGATAGTGGTGGTGGTGGCAGCTATGGCAGCAACAATAGCAGGAGCACCTGCTACTCTTGCAATATTGCTGAGCATCTATGGCTCACTGCTTCCAACCCCCACCCTCATCCCCCGACACATACACGCACACTAGTGACACTGAAATCTAATCTAAAACCAGGAAGGCCAATCAAGAGTATGCCACTCTTTTGGCTTCCAGCCTAGCGACCATGATCCTGGGGAAGATCACAGGAGGGGAGCTGGGCCAGAGGAGACTTCTCATGTTCACTATGGCAATAAGGCACTGGGGACACCAAGCCATGCTGGGCTCACATGCTGAATGATCACAAAGCAATCATGACACCACCACAGAACAATTTTTATGGCTCCTCCAAGAAAAGAATCCCTCTAACCCACTCTTCAGCTGTTCACGGCTGGGCTCAGTGACCCTTCACTTCAGGATCCACAGTGATAGCTGATGTTACTTGAATTGTGGGTTTTCTTTTCACAGGCCCTTGAGCTCTCTGGCAGCTGTTGGCACTTCCAGATGTTTGTGACACACCCTACCTTCAGGGCTCCACAGTTAGCGACTGTGCCTTTGGCTCCAGTAAAGGTCTTTGGGACCACTGGGACTGTAAACCAGGGTGTGCAGAAGGAGTTGGCAGTGCTGAGACTGGCACTACTTGCTGGCTCAATCAGGATGGCATAGTTAATAGATCGCGCCTGCCAGGCAATTTGTCCTGGAGAATTTATCTTCCAGGAAGCACCTAGAAGCTGAAGGGAGCCTCTCTGACCTTCTGGTGGCATCCAAGGCCTAATCATGATATGCCTTGAGGTGAATAGGGGATGTTAGCATTTAGGTTTTTTGTGCCAGAGAGCGAGAGTTGGTCTCCAAGTCGAAAATCCCAGCTTCCATTTCCCACTGGTGTTTGGGTGGGGCAAAATAGAGCAAATAGCTTTCAAACTCTAAAGCATTATACAGATGTAAGGCTGTATTATTCCTCCTACCACTGCTATTCCCATTATCCTGGATTTCTCAGCCCAGAATTTTTGTCTGAGAAAAAGAAATGTGGAGAAGGCACATCGACCAAAGAACCTCGGAGCTCTGTCTCCAAAACGGCTGGGAGGCATTGCCCAGCCCAGCAGATAGACAATTGCCAGGGCCCAGCTCCACAAGCTGGCTGGCAGGCAAGCAGCCCACTCCTGTGATGTCACCTCTACAGTTACTTGTGCCCATCCCTCCACATGAAGCCAGCAGATTTAGGCACAGGAGGGGAGAAAAAATGAATCATAGGCTATTTTAGAAATTGCTTCGATTCTGTTTGAGACTGCAGTAGTGCCTTGAGAGCTAAGACCAGAGCACCCTAACCATCAGGGTAATATCCTCTAAGTGCTGGTATCCTGTAAACGTCAGAAGCCTGGTGGGATTAATCCACAACCTCAGGTTCTAATTCAGGTCAGAGGCAGACAAGTGGTAACCGGCGGTTTTACTTAATTGTCAATAAAAGGCTCTCTGATGACAGGAGGAATCTACATTCCAAGGCAAGCAATGCAGTTGACCATTAAGAGCTAAAAATTAAACCAGCCATCCATATCGACACATGCCCAAGGCTTCAAAGGAACCCTTGGTACTGCAATTGTTCCCAGGTAGAAAATGAAGTCCTTGAACCTGGCCATGATGGGGCAGCAGCTGGAAATCTTGCTCTAGCCCTGGATCCCACCAGATCCCCTGCTCTCCTGACAATCTCTCAGAGGCTCCCCATGGCCTCTCAGATAAGGCCCTGGCCTTGATATGGCCTCTGGCCACCTCTCCAGCTGCATTGCCCCCGTCCCTGATCTTCATCCTGTATCCTGACCTCAAAAACTTTGCAGTTGACTTTATACATCCTGCTCTGTTCCTGCTGCCTGGAACATTCTTCCCTCCTTTGCCCTTCAATAAACCACCTGCTCTGTGAAACTTCTGTGCCCTCTTTTTCTGCCCACAACACTCTGTACATACTAGAATTGTATCACCTTGCTACTGTGGACTATGTGTTTGCCTCCATATATGTCTTCCTCATTAGGCCGAGAACTCCTTCACAGCAAGAACTATCTTGATCCCCTCTGTGACCCCAGCACCCAGCACAGGGCCTAGGCCATTGTAGACAACGACAAAGGCTTAGGCAATAAGTGGACAGAAAAATGGACCAGATTGAGTCAACTGAGGGAGCTGAATAGCTGGATGAGAGTGGGGGTGCACACCATCTAAGATTCTCAGATACCAGAGCCTGCCAGCAGCAGGACAGCCTGGACACCGGCTGCCCAAGAGTAATCCCTACAATGATTTTTCTCAAGATGTGCCTCATGTTCCTCTATATGACAGACAATCTGAGGTGACACAAAGACATTTTTAATTTCAATAGTCATATTTATTTTAACATATGTTTTTAAATGTAACAAGCAAGTTGTCTATTATTATTATTATTGCTGCTTATGATAGATGAGGCCAAAATAGGTATTAAAGTTTTTTCTTATTTTTTAAAATTTCTTTTTAAAAATTAATAGAGACAGGGACTCCCTATTTTCCCCAGGCTGGTCTCGAACTCCTGGGCTCAAGGGATCCTCCTACCTTGGCCTCCCAAAGTGCTGGGATTACAGGCATGAGTCACTGGGCTCGGCCTGAAGTTTAAAAGTGAGTTAATACCCCCCAAAAAATAAAAATAGATTTTATATATATGTATATGTGTGTGTGTGTGTGTGTGTATATGTGTGTATACATAGATATAGATATAGATATATATCATGGTGACTATTAATACAGCTGTTAAGTAGATATAAAAACATTCCTAAAAGAGGTATTCATGTGACAGAAGTTTTGGAAACACTTTTCAACAGTCCTAAATTCACTTCTCTGTTCCTTTGTGGTGTCACCCAACCTCCAAGGGTTCCTGAGATCACACCAGCATGCCTCCAAACTGCTGTGATGCTGATTGTGTTCAGAACTTATGTATCCTAGCCTGGTTCTCCTTTTGTTAGCATGCGTTTGCTCACCTTAACCACATTTATAAGGTCCTTAAGAGCAATGACCAAGCTTTAAGCCTCTGGGAATTTAATGGGAAAGTGCTTGATCGCTGCCCTGTAGCTCTACAGATGTCTTTTCCTTCAATCAATGGGTACTGAGCACCTACTAGGCATCAGGCACTACTGAGGGTGCTAACAGTAGAGTAATGACCAAGACAGCAGACAAGGTCCCTGCCCTCATAGAGCTGGTGAGAGGAAGCCAACAGTGAGCAAATAAGGAAACAAACACACAAGAAGTTTTCTGTGTGCTAAGTGAATTGAAGAAAATAAAACAGAATCGTGTGACAGAAAAGGAGTGAATAAGGGGGTGGCTCCTTAGCTTGGGTGGTCCTAAGGTCTCTCAGAAGTGACTTTGGGATTGAGACCTGTCGACTCAAGGTGACAAAGGTGATGAGAAGAGTTGGAAATGGGGATAGCCAGGACAGAGCGTTCCAGGCAGAAGGAAGAGCAAGTTCAAAGACAGGAGAAGCCCTAAGAGGGAAAAATGATTTCTGTGTTCAAGCCACACAAAGACTCATGTGAGCAAGGAGGGTGGTGGTAGGAGACAAGAGGCAAAGGACCAGCCCCTGCAGGTGAGTAACTTAGATTTTATTGTGATTGGAGGCTGTTAGAGGGATTTGAGCATAGGAGTGATGCGGTCTGACCTAAGTATTAACAAAATACTCTCGTTGCTATATAGAGCATAGGTTGTAGGAGACAAGGAAGGAAGCAAGGAGACCAGTCTTGAGGCTATTAGAATCATCCATGTAAAGGGCAAGAATAGTTTGGGGTACAGTTGCAGCAGTGAAGGGTGGAAAGAAGAAGGTAGATTTGGAATCTATTTTGGAGGTAGAATCCACAGGACTTGCTAATAGATTGAAAAGGAAGGTTGTAAACAAAGGAGGAATAAGGATGACCCCTAGTCAACGTCATGAAGGAAAAAAAGGCACAAGAGGACTGTTCTATGTCTGCTCTGTCCAATATAGCCTCACCACTAGCCACATGTGGCGAAGTTCATTAAAATTAAACAAAATATAAAATTATGTTCCGCACTTGCACTAGACATATTTCAAGTGCTCAATAGCCACATGTGACCAGTGGCTACCATATTGAGCAGCATAGCTGTAGGATGGTCACATCATCCAAGAAAGTTCTATTGGACCACACTGCTCCACATTAAAAAGATTAAGAGAATAAAAAGACAAACCACAGACTGGGAGAAATATTTGCAAAATTCATATCCAGTAAAAGAGTTCTATCCAAAATATACAAAGAATTCTTAAAACTCACCAATAAGAAAACACTCAATTTTTAAATGGGCAAAAGAGGCTGGGTGCAGTAGCTCACTCCTGTAATCTCAGCACTTTGGGAGGCCAAGGTGGGCAGATTGCTTGAGTCCAGGAGTTTGAGACTAGCCTGGGCAACATGGTGAAACCCTGTCTCCACAAAAAATACAAAAATTAGCCAGATATGGTAGCATGTGCCTGTAGTCCCAGCTGCTCGGAAGGCCGAGGTGGGAGGATCACTCGAGCCCAAGAAGTCAAGACTGAAGTGAGCTATGATCACACTACTACATTCCAGCCTGGGCAACAGAGCGAGACTCTGTCTCAAAAAAATTAAATTTAATTTAAAAAAATGGGCAAAAGCGAGCCCATTTTAGGGGTGTGGTGGCTCCTGGCTGTGATGCCAGCACTTTGGGAGGCCTAGGAGGAAGGATTGCTTGAGGCCCAGAGTTCAAAACCAGCTTGGGCAACATAGCAAGACCCCATCTCTACAAAAAAATTTTTAAAAAATTTTTTAAATAAAAATGGACAGAAGATATTAATAGGCACCTCACCAAAGAAGATATACAGTCAGCAAGTAAGTGCAGATGCTCCTCTGCCTATTGCAGTGGGGTTATGTCCCAATAAGTCCATTGTAAGTGGAAAATATAAGTGGAAAGTATGTTTTCAACTTACAGCATCTTCAACTTATGATGGGATTATCTAGATGTAACCCCATCATAAGTTGAGGAGTGTACTGAATGCATATTACTTTTGTACTATCATAAAGTTGAAACATCTTAAGTCAGAGACTATATGTGAAAAGATGCCCAATATCATGTGTCACTAAGGAATTGCAAATTAAAATGAGATACCATTACATATATATTAGAATGGCTAAAATCCAAGACACAGACAGCATCAGATGCTGTTAAGGATGTAGAACTACAGGAACTCTCATTCATTGCTGGTAGGAATGCAATATGGTACAGTCACTTGGGAAGACATTTTGGTAGTTTCTTACAAAAGTAAGCATATTCTTACCACATAATCTAGCAATCACACTCCTTAGTAATTACCCAAATGAATTAAAAACTCATGTCCACACAAAAACGTGCACATGAATGTTTGCAGGTCTTTTTTGTTGTTTGTTTGGGGGTTTTTTTGTTTTGTTTTGTTGTTTTGTTTTGTTTAGAGACAGTGTTTCACTCTGTCGCCCAGGCCAGAGTACAGTGGCACAATCATAGCTAACTGCAGCCTTGACCTCCTGGGTTCAAGCGATCCTCTTGCCCCAACCTCTTGAGTAGCTCGGACTACAGGGGTGTGCCATCACACCCAGCTAATTTTTTTATTTTGTAGAGACAGGGTCTCACTATTTTGCCCAAGCTAGTCTCGAACTCCTGGCCTCAAGTGATCCTCCCGCCTCAGCCTCCCAAAGCACTGGGATTACAGGCATGAGCCACTGTCCAGCCCTGCACAAATGTTTAAAGCAGCTTTATTCAGAATTGCTAAAACTTGGAAGCAACCAGGATGTCTTGCAATAGGTGAATGGATAAACCCGTGGTACATCCAGACCGTGGACTATTATTCAGCACTAAGAAAAAATGAGCTATCAAGCCACAAAAAGACATGGAAGAAACTTAAATGCATCTTGAAAGAAGCCAGTCCGAAAAGGTTACATACTGTATGATTCTAACCCTAGGACAGTAAAAAGATGAGTGGTTGCCGGGCTTCAGGGAAAGGAAGGGAGGGATGAGTCCATGGAAGACAGGTGATTTTGAGGGCAGTGTAACTACTCCTGCATGATACTCTAATGGTGGATGCATAACATTATATACTTTTCAAAACTCATAGAACTGTTCAAGACCAAAAGTGAATCTTAATGTAAACAGTGGACTTAAGTTAATGATAATGTATCAGTATCCATTCACTAACTATAATAAATGTACCACACTAATGCAAGATGTTAATAATAGGGGAAAGTGCCTGTAGGGGAAGGAGAAGGAAATATATGAGAGCTCTCTGTACTTTCTTTTCAGTTTTTCTACAAACTTAAAACTGCTCTAAAACTAAAATATATTAATTAAAAAAAGAAAGACTAAAGAGATTGTTCATCAACACCTAACAAAGTACCTGGCACAGAGCAGACACTCCATAAATGTTTATTGAATAAATTGATAAACAAATGAGTCAACCAGTGGTTCAGCAGAACCCAGCCCCCTGAGTCCCAGTTCAATACTCCTTGTACATCAGAGCTAGAGTAACAATATAGTTTATTGTCCAAACCAGGATATTTGAGAGTGAAATGGGGTACCTTAGGTGTAAATCAGGACTGTTACAGAGATAACCGGAAATCACAAACTGGGAGTCCACAAGCTACATCTCGCCTCCAAAATTGTTTTGTTTGGCCACTCATCTTGATGCCTCATATGATATTCTTTTAAAATGTCAGTCATTTGCCCACATTTAACACAGTGGAAATTGCATAAAAATGTGAAATTTGGACTTCTCTTGGAAAATGGAAGGACTCGGTCCCATGGGGCCCACAGGCCTGCACAGTGGTGAATGGCTGGAGCTGAGCAGCAGCTGCCCACTTTGTCAGCAGGTACCTTCCTCTTTGCCCCAGGCCCCACCAGTCCCTTTTGTAGCTCTTACTCTAGGCCAAGTGAGAGTTTCCATTCACACTGTCTTGGTTTTGTTTTCTTCTGTGGCAGAGTTAAGAAAAAAAGGAAAGTATTTCTTACACTTACGTGATGATTCAGAGTAAGAAAATGAAAAAAGTATCAAGAGGGCCCCTTATGTCTTGCCCCCAGCCTGCTTTACAAACAGTATATTCTTGGCCTCTCTAGGCAATTGAGTCTGCCCCCTATGATCTGAACTTCTTGTCTCCCTAGACCCCAGCCTGTGCTGGCCTTTAGAATGTTCTCGGGCTGCCACCCACTGCTGGAAAAGCTAGATGTGAGGGGAAAACAATGGACGTTATTTAAGCTTGCTTTTCTATTGTTATCCCAATTCAACATTGCATCGTCAACTTTTGGTGAAAATTATTTCTGTTGTTTTTCTTTATTGTCTCCAAATGTAACTGGAGAGTGAGGTGGAGCAGCAGAGAGTACAGCACCCACCTTTCCTCCCTGTGAACATGCGTTGTTGGAATGCTTTGACATGGAATTTTGTTCATCCTTGCATTCACTCATTCCCCTAGCTCTGGCTATACTTACAGATGGAAGGACCCTCACTTCACACCAGTGTCCCCTGTAGGTTGTCCTCAGCTGAGGCAACAACACAAGCCACGGTGTGGAAACAGGAAAGCATAGATAGGGCCCATTTACGCTAAGAAGTTGGACTTCATTCATAGGTGGTAGGTCGGGAGCTGCTAAAGTCTTTTTTTTTTTTTTTTTTTTTTTTGAGACGGTGTCTCGCTCTATCACACAGGCTGGAGTGCAATGCCACCATCTCAGCTCACTGCAAACTCCACCTCCCAGGTTCAAGCAATTCTTCTGCCTCAGCCTCCCCAGTAGCTAGGGCTGCAGGCACCCACCACCACACCCAGCTAATTTTTTTGTATTTTTAGTAGAGACGAGGTTTCACCATGTTGGCCAGGCTGGTCTTGAACTCCTAACCTCAGGTGATCCATCCGCCTCAGCCTCCCAAAGTGCTGGGATTACAGGCATGAGCCACCACGCCCGGCCTGCTAAAGTCTTTTTGAGCAGAGAAGGAATGTGACCACAGATAGCAACTGTGCAGGGACTAGCTCTAGAAGCAGGAGGACCAGATAAGAGGCTGTCGCAGTGACCTGAGTAACAAGAGGTGTGACTAAAGCATAGACAGTGGAACAGAAAGAAGGGGATAGATTGGAGAGACATCTTGAGGTTAGGCTTCACAACTCATAAGATGTGAAGAAGGTGTGAACTAAGAGATGAAGAATCAAAGATTATCCAGAGATTTTTTTGAGGTTAGGAGGTTGAAACACCAAAAGCATGATCCGAAAAAAGAAAAAAAGTTGATAAGAAATTGGACCTCATCAAAATCAACTTCTGCTTTACAAAAGACCCTGTTAAGAGAATGAAAAGATAAGTTACATACTGAGATATTTGCAAATCATATATCAAACAACAGATTTGTATCTAAAATATATAAAGGGCCGGGTGCAGTGGCTCACACCTGTAATCCCAGCACTTTGGGAGGCTGAGGCAGGTGAATTATTTGAGGTCAGGAGTTTGAGACCAGCTTGGCCAACATGGTGAGACCCCCCTCTCTACTAAAAATACAAAAATTAGTCGAGCATGGTGGCACATGCCTGTAATCCCAGCTACTAGGGAGGCTGAGGTAGGAGAATCGCTTGAACCCGGGAGGCAGAGTTTGCAGTGAGCCTAGATCGCACCACTGCACTCCAGCCTGGGTGACAGAGTGAGACTCTGTCTCAAAAAAATAAAAATTATATATATATATATATATATATAGAACTTTCCAAACTCAACAGAAAAAAAAAAAAAACAATTAGGAAGTAGGCAAAAGACGAGATATGAAAAGGATTTACAGACAGAAAATGAGCACATGGAAAGACGTTCAACATCATTAGCCATTGGGAAAATGCAAATTGAGATCATAATGTGATATCACTATACATCTATCAGAATGGTCAAAATAAAAACCAACACCAGATGCCAGCAAGGATGCTGAGAAACTAAATGACTCAAACATTGCTGGTGGGAATGTAAAAAGGTACCACCAGTCTGGAAAACAATTTGGCAATTTCTTATAAAGCTAACCATGCTACTACCATACCTCCCAGCAATTACTCTGTTGAGCATTTGTCCCAGAAAAAAAATGAATACTATGTTCACACAAAAACCTGTATGTGAATGTTCATCGTGGCTTTGATTCTATAGACAAAAACTGGAAATGACTCAGGTGTCCTTCAGCAGATAACTAGTTAAACAGATTGTGCTACATCCATACTGTGGAGTGCTACTCAGCAAAAAGAAGCAACAAACTTGATACAAACCACAACTTGGATGGATCTTAAGAGCAGTATGCTGAGTGAAAAAAAACCTATCTATCTCAAAAGTTTATATACTGTACGGTTCCATTTCTATAACATTCTCAAAATGACCAAATTTTGGAGAAGGATAACAGATGAACGGTTGTCGGGACTTAGGGATGGTGAGGGAGGAGGGATGGGAGTGACTGTAAAGGAGGTAGAGGCGGGAAATCTTTGTGATAAAATAGTTTCATATCTTGCTTGTGGTTGAGGTTACATGAATCTACACTTGTGATTAAATGGCCTAGAATTATACACTTATACACACACAAATGAGTGCATGTAAAACTAGTGACATCTTAATAAGATCTGTGAATTGTACCAATGTCAATTTCCTGACTTGGATATTGAACAGTAATTATGTAAGATGTTAACATGTGGGGAAACCTGGGGAAGGGTGTGTGGGACCTTGCTGCACTATTTTTTTTTTTTTTTTTGCAACTTCTTGTTATTCTATAATTATGTTAAAAGTAAAAGGTAAGTACAAAAAAGGAATGCACTTCTATTGATACATGCACAAATTTGCATGAATCTCAAAGGCATTATTCTGAGTAAAAAAAAAAAAAAGCCTATCTTAAAAGGTTACAGACTGTTTGATTCCATTTATATGGCATTCTCAAAAAGACAACACTACAGTGATGGAGAACAGATCAGTGGTTGCCAGGTGGTGGGGGAGAAAGGAAGATGTGATTGCAAAAGGATAGCACAAGATTTGAGGGGTTATGGAATTCCTCTCTGTCATGAATCTCTACATATGTTTAAAATCAGATCTGCATGTGCACAAATGTCCATTTTACTGCAGATTAATTTAAAATTAAAAATAAAAGTAGATAGGCAAGGCCGGGCACACCTGTAATCCCAGAACTTTGGGAGGATGAGTTGGGTGGATGAGTCGGGTGGATCACGAGGTCAAGAGATCGAGACCATCCTGGCCAACGTGGTGAAACCCCATCGCTACTAAAAATACAAAAATTAGCTGGGCATGGTGGCACACACCTGTAGTCCCAGGTACTCAGGAGGCTGAGGCAGGAGAATCACTTGAACCCGGGAGGCAGAGATTGCAGTGAGCCGAGATCACGCCATTGTACGACAGCCTGGGCAACAAGAGCAAAACTCTGTCTCAAAAACAAAAACAAAAACAAACAAACAAACAAAACAAAAAGATAAGCAAGTAGTTTGTTTCTGATTTGTTTCTTCTTTCTTTCCTTCCTTTCATTCATCCATTCATTCAGCCATTTACTGAGCACCTACTATGAGTGAGGCACTGTGCCAGACTTTGGAGATCAACCAAAAGTAAGACAGCCAGGCCCTGCCCTCAGGGAGCGTTGTTTCTGTTTCAGAGAAGTGGCCAGTAGGATTTGGAGTCCAGTGTTTCTACTTGGGGAAGTGTGGCAAGGGAAAGACTATGGAGGGACAAAGTGAGCAACTTTTCATTCCTAGAGCCCAGTCCTGTAGGATTTCAAATGATCACATTTCCCTCAAAGACTCTTAGGCCTGAGATCAGAGGAAAGCCCCCAATCCGTGTTTCACAGGCACTCACAAGATAAAATGCTAGGAGGGTTATGCCTTGCTAAGGGAAGGAAGAAAAGTTGGGGGTGGGTAGCATGAGATTTGATGCGATTAGTAAAGTATGAACTCTGAAAAGTGTTACGAGAGAGAGAGAGAGAGAGAGAGAGAGAGAGAGAGAGAGAGAGAGAGAGAGAGAGAGAGTGTGTGTGTGTGTGACTTAAAACAGCCATTTGTTTAGCTCATGACTCTATAGATTGACAATTGAGCTGAGTTCAGCTGGGTGGCTCTTCTGGTTCAAGCTGAATACACCCAATGTCTGCAGTCAGCTGGCTGTCAAAGGCCTCGATCACATGTCCAGTAATTGGCTGGTGGTTGCCTGGGTAACAGGGGTCTCTGGGCCATTTGTTCCTCATCATCCAGCAAGCTATTCTGGTCTTGTTCCTTATGGTGAGGTCACAGAGTTCCCAAGAGCAGCAGAGAACAAGCCCCAAAATATAAGTGCTTTTTTAAAAATAGCTCTATTGGGGTGTAATTCACATACATTACCTGACTTTGAATTTTGTTTTCTCCCCTGTTTGCAGGGAATCTGAAGCATGTGGTCTAGTTGACAGAAAGAGATCAGGTTTCCAGAGCTGAGGAGTGGTGCCTATAATGAAGACAGCGTGTTTATGCAAGCAGTTTGTGGAATTTGTGACTGCAGGGGAAATTTGAAAGAAATTACTTCCTGAAAATTTCCAAGGGGCACCAAGTGGCAGCTGGCTTCCTGGGGTGAAGAGGCAGGTACCCCAGAGTCCTCAACTGGGCCTAGGGGAAGAGGGAGATATCCCGCATTTGAAGTTCTTATTTAAACACACACACACACACAAATGAGTTTTTAATCTTTGAAAATTATTTTTAAGTGAATTGGGGAGG
This sequence comes from Rhinopithecus roxellana, assembly GCF_007565055.1. Taxonomy (NCBI): domain Eukaryota; kingdom Metazoa; phylum Chordata; class Mammalia; order Primates; family Cercopithecidae; genus Rhinopithecus; species Rhinopithecus roxellana. The sequence continues at coordinate 68,333,589 of NC_044555.1, read as the reverse complement.
GGAGTATTTTTATTGTCTTAAATGAAACAGATCAGAAGCTGGATGACAGCAGTCACCAGTTTATAGGGCAGGAGGCAGCTGAGAGGCAGGGTTTGGTCCTCAGGACCATCCAGGTGGAGCTCTGGGAGAGAGGGTACTGATCAGCAGACTGGGAGGTGGGGAGAAGTCCACTGGTGGTGTTTTAGTGTTATGTATCTTTGTTTTTTTTAATAAAATCTTTGAAAACCTACCTCTTTGTCCCATTGTCTTCATTGTAAAGCGCCACTGACAGCACACACAGTTCTGAACTTTTCTTCTCGCTGAAGTGTTAAGAATAACCCTGTTCCTTCCAATCTCTACTCTGGCTCAGCCTGAGAGTCTGAGGAGCTACTGTGTCCCTAGCCCAAGTTCTTGGGACGGAAGGCCAAGCTCTGTGTTGCACTGGGGCTGTCCATGGTGGGGTAGGAATACTGGCACTGCAGTCATGGAGAGGGGCTTATTGGCATCTTGGGGAGGAGCTGTCCCTGTCCAGGGAGTGATTTAGGGATGGAAAAGTCATGTTGGCATGTCAGATCCAAGAGGAGCACTTCCATGGATAGAAAGGATGCTTCCCAGTCGAGTGTAGACAATTGGCACATAATGAAAGGGGGAGGAAGTTGTAATGTGTGGTGTTACTGCAACCTCTGGGGAGTTGGCAACATGGAAAAATGGGGATGGGGGATAATGAGAGAGATGAGGAAGAGAAAACGAAATGTCATGATATTGTAATTTTATTTACCAAATATTTACGAAGCTCCTTCAACTACTGGGACCGGGATGGGAGACAAGCACACAGCCCCATCCATCCTGGCTGTCTAGGAATTCCCAGACAAGGCAAGGGAGGAGGAAAAGAAGCAGATCCCAACATGTTTCCAGCTCTGTTACCAACAGGAGTCCAGAGCTGTGAGAGCACTAAAGTGGGAGCAACTCGCCCTGCCAGAGAAGCATCCCAGACAGTCTCTAAGAGGGTGATACTTCAGTTGGGCCTCATAGGGTGAGCTGTATTTCCCTAGGCCTCCAAGCAGGGAAAGGGCATTCCGCAGAATGGAGTGGAAAAAGCCTTGAATGTGTCCTGGGATGGGAAAAGCCAAGCTTTTATTAAACAGCATCAAGGCACCTAGTCAGCTAGGAATACCAGTCCCTTCAAATGGTATTCCTAGTCTAATTCTAATTATACACTCTCACACTCTCAGCTTAAGGGCAGTGTAAGCCAGAAACAACAGCAATTTTACTTATACTAAAAAAAAGGGTTTTTTTTTTTTTTAAAGAATAAAAGAGTGTGGAAGGGGGGCTGAATGGCGCAGTTCAAGATGAGGGAAGGCCAGGGAAGCAGGCAAACGGGAGCTCTGGAACCATCAGCCTGCAAGAGACCACTCACCAAGGCTTGCCATCTCAAACGCTCCGTTAGCCTGGTTTCCAGTCGCCTATCCCAGTCCTCTCAGGGGGTCCCACCCCCAAAGCTGTCAGTCAAATCCCTGTAAAGGCCTCAGCCCTGAGAAGCAGCCAATAGGTAAACAGTGATAGCAAATTGGTGCCCCATTTTCGTTTCAATGGCCACATCTGGGAAGATATGCTACCCGGTGGGGGAGAGTGGCAGAGGAGGCCAGGGAGCTCTTGCCACTGGGCAGCCCACACTGCCTCTCCTCATCAGGCTGGCACTGCCTGTCTGAGCCCCAGTTCTTGCCTCAGCTCTGGCCGTACAAGTACCAGAGCAGGCTGCTGAACTGACCAACTCCAGGCCTTCCAGAGGCTGGGCCTGCTCCCAAGACAGGGCACCGCCTCAGTGGCCTTCAAGATTCCTTCTCATTGGATTCTTGTAGAAAATTCTACGGGGGAAAAAAAAAATCCATGGATAAAAGCAGGAATTATTTTCAATATTTCAAAATTAACATTGAAATACCCCCCAAGGTAGGCATGGTGTCCACAAAACCAGCAACACAGATTAAAAGTTGTTCCTCCCAGAATTATTGTAAGCACATAGAGGAAAAAAAGACGGAAGGGAAATGTACCAAAACATTAACCGAAGTGGGCTTTTGTGGAGGAGGAAGGTATAAGGATAGTTTTATTTTTCTTCTTTCTACTTTTCAGTATTTTCCAAGTTTTCTCTAGTGGGCACATTTTACTTTAATAATAGAAAAAAATAAATACATAAACCTAAAAAAAAAAGAGTTGATCCGCGGGGAATTGGGGAGGTAGTTACAGATCAAAGTCAGTTCAAGACACCCACTGAGGAAGACTTTGTGCTCACGCCCTGGGGCTGTTCTAATTGCCTGGAAGACCGATCAGCAGGGGCGGGGGCGGAGAGGGGGATGTGGGGGAGGGGGAGGCTTTTTAGATTAGTTGGCTTGAGGGCGGGGCAAATTTGTCCCCACCATAAGCCTGCCTGTCTTCCCTTTGGGAAATTGCTGCTGACCCCGCCACCGCCCACCCCTTGTGTCTGCAAGGGACCAGCCACAATAACTACAATAACAATGGCAAAGCCAGCATTTGCATATGCCCCATTTTACAGATCATTTTCACTTGTGCATCACTAGCCACCCTGCTGGTGGGTATTCTCATCCCCACTCTATAGATTAGAAAACTGAGGCTAAGAATGATGAAGTAACACGCTCCTTTTTAGGTGGCAGAGCCAGGAAGCAAAACCGGGCTGGAACTGCAAATTCCCTTACTTTTTCCACTGTCCCACACTAGTGCCACTAGAATATTTTTAAACTGTGACTTTGAAGTAAGCAACTTTCTTATTGCTTCCAAAGCCCAAGCTGGACCAAGCCACATGCTGCTTCTGGGCCCTCACCATACAGCAGCATTCATTCGTTTGTGTGCTTTTCAGCAAGTTACCTGACCTTTCTGAGTCTGTTTCCCTACCCATAAAATGGGGTGAATAATTCTTGCACCTCATGGGCTATTGTGAGTGGTTGATGAATTACCAGAGGTGGAAGCACTTTGAAAAGAGTGTAAAGTATTCTGGACAGGAGGGCCTGCCTTGGAAATGGGCCAGGGAAGGCTCACCTCTGAGGAAAACCCAGTGCTTATAGGAAACTCACCAGCCCCCTCTGTCTCCAGGGCACTCGCAAGGGCCAAAGAGCTCAAGAGAGAAGTTTAGACTGTCTCCAACTCAAGGGGTAAGAAAATAACCATTTAAAAAAGAATATCTATATTGGATATGCATATATTTGCATAAAACACCTTTGGGAAAATACACAAGAAACTGGGACACCTCAGTTGCCTCCGGGCAAGGGAACCAGGTGGCAAGTGGCGAGTGAGGGCAACCTGCACTCAGTTCCTTTTTGTACCTTTTGAGTTTTGAAACATGTGACTGTATTACCTGGTCCCAAAAAAGTGAATGCATAACATTTTTTTTTAAGTCAATGGGAAATTCCCAAGCCAGTTTACCTTTGGGGAGGATGGATCTGCCTCTGCTGCATTCAATGTTTGCTGTCACAAGACAGCAGTAGTAGTATATTTCTAATAATATATTTAAGAGACTCTTTCTAAGGCAGAAAGACTTCTTTATAAGAAAATCAAATATTGTCATTCAACAAAAAAAGGACAAAGAGGAAGAGGAGAAGGAAAAGAAGGAGGAAGAGAAAAGCAGAAGAAGGAAAGAAAACAACCACATAGACAAGTGTGTTTTGACATCTCTAAGCCCCTATACAGAAGGTTCCTGCAGCTCCTCCTTCTCTGCATTTGCCAGGGGAAGGTCCCCAAACCTCCTGCTCGGTGCTGGGCCCAAAACTGACCGGTAGTGCCTTGGCATGCAACACATGCACTTCAGCCTCAGACTGCCTGGGTTTAAGCCTCTCCCTGTCACTTACTACCTGTGTGACCTTGGCCAAGTAACTCCCTGTCTCTGAGCCTTAGTCTCCTTGTCTATCAAACAGCAACACTTACCTGTACTTACCTCATGGGGGTGGTTGTGAGGGACCAAAGAGGTAATGCAGAAAAGCACGTAGTAGAGCACATGCTACATATTAGTAGTAGACACTGTTCTTGCCCTAAATGTGAACGCATTCTGGGTAAGGAAACTTCCTGGGGTTCCCTGGCTTCAGGAATTACGGAAATGGTATGCAAATTTTTGTGACTGTACATATGTACGTTTTTTTGGGGCATGGAGCCATAGCTATTATCAGATTCTCAACACTCAAAGGAGTTTTGTGATTACAAAAAGGAAGAGATCTACAGATGTAGAGGTAAAGGCAGACATAAATAGAGCTGTCTAAGGCAGGGGCCCCTCACCTCATGATCTATGCACATGCTAGTCCTGCTTGGAATGCTCCAGTCTTCCCTAGACTGGCTCCTTCTCCTCATTCTGTTCTCTGATTCAATTAATACCCTAGGGCCAGGCCCAGAGGCTCACATCAGTAATCCCAACACTTCGAGAGGCCGAGGTGGGACGATTGCTTGAGCCCAGGAGTTCCATACCAGCCTGGCTAACATGGTAAAACCCTGTCTCTACTAAAAATACAAAAATGAGCTGGGCGTGGTGGCACATGCCTGTAGTGCCAACTACTCAGGAGGCTGAGGCAGGAGGATGCCTTGAGCCCTCGAGGTCGAGGCAGCAGTGAGCCATGATTGCACCACTGCACTCCAGCCTGGGCAATGCAGTGAGACCCTGTCTCAAAAAATAATAATAATATGGCTGGATGTGGTGGTTCACTCATGTAATCCCAGCACTTTGGGAGGCAGAGGTTGGTGGTTCACCTGAGGTCAGGACTTCAAGACCAACCTGGCCAACACAGCAAAACCCCGTATCTACTAAAAATACAAAAATTTAGCCAGGCCTGGTGGCGCATGCTTGTAATCATCAGTTACTCAGGAGGCTGAGGCAGGAGAATCACTTGAACCCAAGAGATGGAGGTTGCAGTGAGCCAAGATTGTGTCACTGCACTCTAGCCTGGGTGACAGAGTTAGACTCTGTCTCAAAAAAAAAAAAAAAAAGCCAGTGTGGTGGCTCACGCCTGTAATCCCAGCACTTTGGGAGGCCGAGGAGGATGGATCACCTGAGGTCAGGAGTTCAAGACCAGCCTGGCCAACATGGCAAAACCCCGTCTCTACTAAAAATACAAAAATTAGCTGGGCGTGATGGCGCACGCCTGTAATCCTAGCTACTGGGGACACTGAGGAAGGAGAATCGCTTGAACCCGGGAGGTGGAGGTCGCAGTGATCCAAGATCACGCCACTGCACTCCAGCCTGCTCAACGGGAGCAAGACTCCATCTCAAAAAAATTAAATAAATAAATAAGTAATAATAATAATAATACTGTGACCACCTTACCCTAACTAAAGCAGCCACCTTGCCCTGGCAATCCCCAGATACCATCTATCATTTATCATTCTCTCTTCTCTCTCTCTCTCCCCTCTCTCTCTCTCTCAATACATACTTAGAGAATGGTAGAACTATGTAATAAGACAAAGCAATGCCTTATTCTGGGTATTACTAACACAGAGGAGGAGACAGGCAATGTAGACTGGGGCAACCATGTAGGCTACAAGTAAGTGGTGACACTCAAGCTGAATCTTGGGCCAGGCATGGGAGGAAGCATTCCAGGCAAAGGGACTGGAATACATGAAGGCAAGAAGACACATGAAATTTAGGGAAGCAATAAGCAGCTTGGTGTCGCTGGAACACAGGATATTTGACAGTATCCAAGCAAACCAACTGTAAAAAGATGTTATTAAAACAATGAGGGAACACTGGACAGGTTGTGTGAAGAAATTATTGATAATTTTGTTAAGTTTACAATAGCAGCATGGTGGTTATATACATATATATTTTATACCCTCATCTTATAGAGAGATAAAGAGATGTATTTACAGGTGAACTGCATCTGGATACTCCAGAGGAGGAAAATGTATATGGAGGGTGGGGAGGGAGGGGGACATGGGTGAAAGAAAATTTGAAAATGTTGATCACTGTTAAAGTGGATTGAATGAACGTATGGGAGTTGATTATATAGTCTCCCTGGTTTTGTGGTTTTTAAATTTTCATAATAAAACATTAAAATCTATATTGGTGAGTTGCTGCAAGTAAAGATAGCAGGAACTAGATCACAAAGGGCTTCCTATGCCAGGTTGGGGGGGGTTGGGCTTGAGTCTGCAGGTAAGGAAGCCATCAGAGTTTTAAGCCAAGGAGTGGTCTGATCAGATTTGCATTCTGAAAAGCTCACTCTGGCTACTGTGCGGACAAATAAATAAATAAATAATAAGGAGCCTGACAAGGCCCAGTTGTTTACCTCAGATGGAGTCCTGGCACCTTCCTCCTTTGGCCCACTGTGCCTTTCTCCTAACCACTTACTTGGTAAGAGAATGTGTGCGTGTGTGTGTGTGTGTGTGTGTGTGTGTGTAATGAAATATTTCCCCCCAATATATGCTTCAGGTAAAAACTTTCAAATAATACAGATAATGGTTCCCTCATATCCCTATACTTCAGTGATAACCACTATTGGCAATTTAGTAGTTTTCTTTCCAGACTTTTTTTCATTTGCTCCATAAATATTATTGAGCACCTACTACGTGCCACGCAGTGTGCCAGGCACTAGGGTTACATCTGTGTACAAATAGACAACGGTCTCTGTCTCAATGGAGCTGGCATTATGCATATATGACTATTTGACTTTTATGTAAATGAAATGAAACTGTTCTGCAACTTGATTTTTCTTTCACTTAATTATATGCCATGGACAGCTTTCCATATCAATCTAGAAACAGTTACTTTATTCATCTTCCATTATAACATATACCAGACATACCAAAAAGGAAGGCAACCTGATGCTTGAAATGATCCTATTATATGGATGTTTCAAAATTTGTTTAACCTGTCCCCTATCGCTCAACATTCAGAATTTTCTCAATTTTCCTTACGAATAAAAACACTGCACAACAACAACAACCGCTAGAGCTAATAAATGAATTCAGCAAAGTAGCAGGGTACAAGGTTAACAAACAAAAATCAGTTGTGTTTCTATACATCAACAATGAATAATCTGAAAAGGAAATTAAGAAAACAGTTCTGGCCAGGAGCAGTGGCTCATGCCTATAATCCCAGCACTTTGGGAGGCCGAGGTGGGCGGATCATGAGGTCAGGAGATGGAGACCATCTTGGCTAACACAGTGAAACTCTGTCTCTACTAAAAATACAAAAAAGTAGCCAGGCGTGGTGGCACACACCTGTAGTCCCAGCTACTTGGGATGCTGAAGCAGGAGAATCACTTGAACCCAGGAGGCGTGGTTTGCAGTGAGCCGAGATTGTGCCACTGCACTCCAGCCTGGGCAACAGAGTGAGACTCCATCTCAAAAAAAAAAAAAAAAGAAAGAAAGAAAAAGAAAACACTTATATTTACAATAACATCCAAAAGAATAAAATATCTAGAAACAAACTTAGCCAAGGAGGCAAAAAACTTGTACACTGAAACTATAAAATGTTGCTGAGAGAAATTAAAGAAGGCACAGATAAATGGAAACATCTGTGTTCATAGATTGAAAGACTTAATATTGTATGGTGTCAATACTACTCAAAACGATCTACAGGCTGGGCGCGGTGGCTCCAGCCTGTAATCCTAGCACTTTGGGAGGCCGAGACGGGCGGATCACGAGGTCAGGAGATCGAGACCATCCTGGTTAACACTGTGAAACCCCGTCTCTACTAAAAAATACAAAAAAAAAAAAAAAAAACTAGCTGGGCGAGGTGGCGGGCGCCTGTAGTCCCAGCTACTCGGGAGGCTGAGGCAGGAGAATGGCGTGAACCCGGGAGGCGGAGCTTGCAGTGAGCTGAGATCCGGCCACTGCACTCCAGCCCTGGCAACAGAGTGAGACTCTGTCTCAAAAAAAAAAAAAAAAAAAAGATCTACAGATTGAATGCAATTCCTATGAAAATCTCAAAGACTCTTTTGCAGACATAGAAAAATCCATCCTGAAATTCATATGGAGTTTCAAGAGACCCCAAATAGCAAAAACATCTCAAAAAAGAACCGAGTTGGAGGACTCATGATTCCCTATTTCAAAACTTACCACAAAGCTATAGTAATCAAAACAGTGTGTTACTGGCAATAGTACAGACATATAGGTACAAAGGAACAGAATTGAAAGTACAGAAATACACCTATGGTCAATTGATTTTGGACAGAGATGCCAAGTCCATTCAATGGGGAAAAAGAAGTCTCTTCAACAAATGGTGCTGAGACAACTGGATTTCAACATGCAAAAGAATGAAGTTAGCTGGGCGTGGTGGTGTGCACCTGTAATCCCAGCTACTCAGGAGGCTGAGGCAGGACAATCACTTGAATCTGGGAGGTGGAGGTTGCAGTGAGCCAAGATCGTGCCACTGCACTCCAGCCTGGGCAGCAGAGCTAGACTCCATCTCAGAAAAAAAAAAAAAAAAAAAAAGAATGAAGCTGAAACTCTATCTCATACTATACACAAAAATGAGTTCAAAATGGATCAAAGACCTAAATGTATTAGATAAAACTATGAAATGCTTAGAAGAAAACATGGGAGTAGATCATGACCTTGGATTTGGTAATGGATTCTTAGCTATGACACCAAAAGCACGAGCAACAAAAGGAGAAACAGATAAATTAGACTGCTGGGTGAAGTGGCTCATGCCTGTAATCCCAGCACTTTTGGTGGCTGAGGTGGGCAGATCACCAGAGGTCAGGAGTTTGAGACCAGCCTATCCAACCTGGTGAGACCTCCGTCTCTACTAAAAATACAAAAGAATTAGCCAGGTGTGGTAGTGCACACCTGTAATTCCAGCTACTCAGGAGGCTGAGTCAGGAGAATCGCTTGAACCTGGGAAGCAGAGGTTGTAGTGAGCCGAGATTGTGCCACTGCACTCCAGACTTGGCAACAGAGTGAGACTCTGTCTCAAAAAAAAGAAGAAAAAATAGATAAATTAGACTTCATCAAAGTTAAAAACTTTTTTGCTGCAGCGAACATTATGAAGAAGGTGAAAGAGGCCAGCACTTCTGGAGGCCAAGGCAGGAGGATCTCTTGAGCCCAGGATTTCAAGATCAGCCTGATGAACACAGTGAGACCCTGTCTCTACAAAAAAAAAAAAAAAAAATTAGCCATGCTTGGTGGCCTGCGCCTGTAGTCCCAACTACTCAGGAGGCTGAGGCAGGAGAATCGCTTGAGCCCAGGAGGTCGAGGCTGTACTGAGCCATGATCATGCCACTGCACTCCAGCCTGGGCAACAGAGTAAGACACTGTCTCAAAAAAAAAAAAAAAAAAGGCAAAGAACTTGATTAGACATTTCTGCAAAGAAGATATTCAAATGGGCAACAAGCACATGAAAAGATGCTCAACATCATTTAGTCATTTGGGAACTGCAAATCAAAACCGCAATCACTTGTCAGCTTATACCTATTTGGATCACTATAATCAAAGACAGAAAATAACAAGTGTTGATGAGCATGTACAAAAACTGGAATCCTTGTACCTTGGTGTGGGAATGTAAAATGGTGCAGCCGCAGTGGGAAACAGTTTGGTGGCTGCTCAACAAGTGAAACGTGGAATTACCATATGACCCAGCAATTACTCTCCTAGCTATATATCCAAAAGAATTAAAAACAGGTATTCAAAGAAATATTTGTATATGAATGTTCATCGCAGCACTATTCACAATAGCCCAAAGGTAGCGAAATAAATGCCACAATCTTCTAATAAATGCCCATCAATCGATGAATGGATAAACCAATTGTGACATATGCGTACAAGGGGATATTATTCAGCCTTAGAAGGGAATGGAGCACTGATACTTGATACAGTACTTAGAAACATTATGCTAAGTGAAAGAAGCCAGGCATAAAAGGTCACGTATTGTATGGTTCTATTTACATGAAACACCCGGAATAAGCAAATTCATAAAGACAGAGAGCAGATTGGTTGTTACCAGGGCCTGGGCAGAGGGGAAAATTGGGAGTGACTGCTTAAAGGGTACAGGTTTTGTTTTAGAGTAATGAAAATGTTTTGGAACCAGATAGCAGTGGTGATTACACAACATTGTGAATGTACCAAATGCCACCGAATTTTCACTTCAAAATGGTTAATTTGCTTTTTTATGTTTTAATTGATGTATAAAAGTCGTACATATTTTGGAGGTATGTGTGATATTTTGGTACCTGTCTACAATGTGTAACAATCAAATTAGGGAAACTGGAACATCCATCACCTCAAACATTTATCTTTTCTTTGTACTGGGTAAAACTGTTAATTTTCCATTGTGTGCGATTCACCTCAAAAAAAATTGCAGTGAAGATCCTCTTACCTATACCCTTGCACATTCGTTGCATTATTTCCTCATGATAAATTTGTAGAAGTGAAACTGCTGGATCAAAGGGCATGTAACCTAAACAAACAAAAGAGATGATGGGTTTTGATTCCCGGAAGTGTTGTCCCAATTCACAGCCCCATTAAAGCTGTGTGAATGTGGCTGCCCCCACACCCTCCCTACAACTTCATCTTTTCCCACCTAAAAAGTAAAAATATCTCCTTGTTTGAATTTTCATTTATTTTGTTTTATTAGTGAGATGGGCATGTTTTAGATGCTTAATAGTAAGTTATTATTTAGTTACCTGACTCTTTGACAACAGTCATTGACCTTTCCCATCTCTTCAGGTCCAGCACGCATGACAGACATGTAGTAGGACCTCAGTAAATGCTGGGAGGAATTAAAGGGAATAGCAGTGACTATGAGCCCATCCTAATTTTCCCAGGGGCTCAGGCTAACTCTAGACATACAGTGCAATCCTAACGTATCTTCCCCCAAAAGCTACCTAAATGTCTTTTGAAATTCCCTGTTGGGGCTGGGCGCGGTGGCTCAGGCCTGTAATTCCAGCACTTTGGGAGGCCGAGGTGGGCGGATCATGAGGTCAGGAGTTCGAGACCAACCTGGCCAACACAGTGAAACCCCGTCTCTACTAAAAATACAAAAAATTAGCCGGGCATGGTGGCACATGCCTGTAATCCCAGCTACTCAGGAGACTGAGGCAGGAGAATTGCTTTAACCCGGGAGGCAGAGGCTACAGTGAGCCAAGATCACACCATTGCACTCCAGCTCGAGCGACAGTGCGAGACTCCATCTCATAAACAAAACAACAACAACAAAAAATTCCCTGTTGGGAATCACACTGTGGGTAGCATGGAGGGCATGGGTTTGCACAAGCTGAAAGTAAAGATAAAGGCAGAATAAGAGTGGGAATGAGGGGTGAGCTGGGGAGTGGTACTGATGTGCATATGTGTATGTGAAAGGAGACAGGCTGAAGAGAAACCACAAAATCACAGCTGTAGACTGGTGGGGACAGTGGATGGGTACTGCCATTTCTTAGGCCTACTAATGCCCTGTATCCAGCACTTTTCATCTGCCCTTCCTCCCCTCCACACTGTGGCCATCCTCTCCAGGCCACTCCACTCCCAGGCTGGTGGGCACAACTCACTACTCTGCAGCTTTCTTGCCAGACTGGAATGCTTCCTCCAAAGGCGCCTACCAGTTAGCCCCATAGCACGGTCCTGGGGTTACCAGAGGCTTAAAAGGATAGAGGGTATAGTAGCTCGTGCCTATAATCCCAGCACTTTGGGAGACTGACGCGGGAGAATTGTTTGAGCCCAGGAATTCAAGACCAGCCTGGGCAACATAGCAAGACCCATCTCTACAATAAAATTTAAAAGATATTAGCCGGGTATGGTGGTACATGCTTATATTCCCAGCTACTCGAGAGGCTAAGGTGGGAGAATGCTTGTGTCGAGGAGGTACAGGCCGTGGTGAGCCGTGATCACACCACTGCACTCTAGCCTGGGCAATGGAGCGAGACCCTGTCTCAAAAAACAAAAAATCTCTGCTCTCATGGAGTGTTCACTTTAGTTGGAGAGACAGAGAATAAATACAATATGGCAAGCAGTGGTAAGTACTATGGAGAAAATCAAACAAGATAAAAGTTGAGTGGGACAGGGCTATGTTACAAAGGGTGCCCAGGGAAGGCCCATTTGAGGAGGTGACAGTGAGCAAAAACCTGAATGGCTAGCCAGGTGGCCATCAGGGAAAGAGTGTCCCAGGCAGAGGGAACAGCAAATGCAAAGAACATGAGACAGGAACTGCCTTGTCATATCCAAGAAATGGCGAGGCCAATGTGCATGAAGCTGAGGGAACGAGGGTAGAGAAGTAGGAAATGAGTGTAGAGAAGTAGGAAGGATCAGGTGATGTGGGCCACTGTAAGAACTTTGGCTTTTACCCTGCATGGGATGGAGAGCCATTCGACACTCCTGAGCAGAGGGGACAGGACCCCTCTGGCTGCTGTGCGAGGAACAGGGGCCAGAGGCTAGAGAGCAAAGGGACTGGTCAGAGGGTGGCTACAGGGAAGAGATGAGAGTGACTCAGGCCAGGGTAGTGGCTATGGAAGTGGTGAGGAGTGGTTTGGATTTTGGCTGCATTTAAAAAAATTTTTTTAGAGACAGGGTCTCGCTCTGTCACCGAGACTGGCGTGCAGTGGTGTGATCACAGCTCACTGTAACCTTGAACTCTTGGGCTCAAGTGTTTCTTTTTCCTCAGCCTCTTGAGTAGCTAGGACTATAGGCAAGAGCCACTGTGCCTTGTTCATTCTTTTATTTTTATTTTTTACAGCCTGGGTCTTGCTACATTGCCCAGGCTGGTCTCCAACTCCTGGCCTTGAGCAATCCTCCTGCCTCAGCCTCCCTAAGTGTTAGGATTACTGAAGTGAGCCACTGCACCTGGTCTCTGGTTGTATTTCAGAAACAGCCAACAGAATTTGCTCATCAGTTGGATCTAGGGGGAGAGAGAAAGAAAAAGATGAAAGCAAGGTTTTGGGCCTGAGAAACTGAGTGAACAGAGGTGCCATTTACTGAGTTTGGGAAAATGTGCAGGGAAACAGGGGGATCAAGAGCCCTTATGGGGTCATGTTCAGGGCAGAGACCTGGGAGCCCTCCAGGAAGCCTACAGCTGGCTCGCTTGCTCACTGGTGGGGATGGAAGATGGAGAGAGAAAGTTGAGGCAATGAGCATGCTTTACAGAGTAACCGACTGTACCAGGCTCCACGCTTATCTGCCCACATCACCTTTAGTGACCACAATATAAACACTGAATTTCTTTTTTTTTTTTTTTTTTTGAGACGGAGTTTCGCTGTGTCGCCCAGGCTGGAGTGCAGTGACGCGATCTCGGCTCACTGCAAGCTCCGCCTCCCGGGTTCCCGCCATTCTCCTGCCTCAGCCTCCGAGTAGCTGGGACTACAGGCGCCCGCCACCTCGCCCGGCTAGTTTTTTGTATTTTTAGTAGAGACGGGGTTTCACCGTGTTAGCCAGGAGGGTCTCGATCTCCTGACCTCGTGATCCACCCGCCTCGGCCTCCCAAAGTGCTGGGATTACAGGCTTGAGCCACCGCGCCCGGCCTAACACTGAATTTCTTAATGTGGCATCCAAGTCTGGCTCCTGCAAACTCACGGATCCCATCCTGTGCTGTTTCCTAGCTCCCATCAGCACCTTTGTCCATGCTGTCCCCAATACCCGGGGAATGCTGATCCTCAGCTCAGATGTCACCTCCTGTCTCGCACTTCATTTTCAGGCCTGCTTTTCTATCTCCCACACTATATTGGGAACTCCTTGAGGGTTTAGGTGGTGCCTTGGTCCCTCTGAGGCCTTGGTGACTGAAGAAGGGCCATGTAGGGGCTCAGCTCACATTTGTGGCCTGAATGAAAAACGGTGTGGGAAGAACAGCCAGCCCTGAGCCCACCCCGGTGGGTGTCATATGTGACAATGAGGAAAACAGGGCCAAAGAGGTGAAGTCAGGCTTGGAACTGGACTCAGATTGAAAGGCTGACTCCATCCCCCAAGCAGCAGGGAAGAGGAGTCAGGGAAGAGTAATTACTTACATGTGTACAGCACTTGAGAGTTTATAGCCATAGACGTTATGTCATTCAACCCTGGCACAACATGACATAGGCATTCTTATTTTCCCCTGACATGTAAGGAAACTGAGGCCCAAAGAGCCAAAGTCACTTGCCCAAAGACAAAGCTAGGAAGTGGCAGCCTCAGGACTTGAACCAGGGTCAGTTTGATGGTGGAGCCCTGTGCTCTCACTATCAGACTAGGCCACAGCTGGAGCTGAGAGGGAGAGTGGCCAGTTGGGGCCGGCAGCCCTTTCCCCCTCCCTACCTATTCCTGTTGGGTTTCAGCTGTTGGTAGCACGAATTGGCATTTACTAATCCCCTCGGACCATTCAAGGCCAGGACGAGGCAGCCTGAGACACAAACACAGCAGAGCATCATCCATATTCCAGACTCCAAAGGTCACACTTGGGAGAGACTTGAAAAAAAAAAAAATGCAAGTGCAAAGAAAGGCCATGGGAACTTTCCTCCCCTGGAACCCCAGGAGCTCTTCAGAGGCAAGCCTCCCCACCTTGGACCTGCTGAGGGTCTACTTTGCCTCTAGAAGAGGGCAGTTTCCTCCCCGTATTCCTGCAGCCAAAATCTCCCTTGAGAAGTCTCTTGCGGGGGCCATGCCTTCTTTCCGGTTGGGCGCTGGGCCTGGACAGCTCCTGGCTGGCTGCAGCTGGGCCCTCGCACCTGTCGGTCCAGCTCCCCTGCTTCACAAACACACGCCCCCGCCGAGCTCAGTGCTGCTTCCAGATGGCTGGTCACTTATGCCTTCACCCCACTTTGGGCCTTTTTCTTTCTCATTTGATTTCTTTTCCTTACCTTGTTTTCTTCCCAGGCTTCTGCGTATTCTTTCCCTCCACCTCCCCCATGCCCCCCCATTGTTATCTTTCTCTCCCTCTGATTGGTGCTCCTTTCTCTCTGCATTGAATACATTTCTTTCTGCTCAGGTCTGTCTTTTTTACCCTGACTCCAATCCATCCAGGTATCAATACAGCACTAACTTTCTATTCTGTAACAGTGAGTGACAAGTTTGGATAAGGTCATCTCTCCAGTCCCTACCAGCTCTGACATCCAGTTTTGAGGAAAGGTGAGAACCTGAGGGCAAGGAGATGGGGTACACAGTCACAGATTGGGGAAAGAAAGACTGAACCCAGAAGAATGGATTAAAATGGCAGCATCCTCACTTGCTAGCTGTCTGACCTCAGCAAGGCCATCTCACCTCTCCAAGCATCCTTCCTTCATCTATAAGATGTGATCAGGAGCCGGGCACTGTGGCTCATGCCTGTAATCCCAACACTTTGGGAGGCCAAGGTGGGTGGATCACTTGAGGTCAGGAGTTCAAGACCAGTCAGGCCAACATGGTGAAACCCCATCTCTACTAAAAATACAAAAAATTAGCTGGGCACGGTGGTGCGCACCTGTGATACCAGCTACTCGGGAGGCAGAGCAGGAGAATTGCTTGAACCCAAGAGGCGGAGTTGCAGTGAGCAGAGATGGCGCCACTGCACTCCAGCCTGGATGACAGAGTGAGACTCCATCACCACACAAAAAAAAGAAAAAGTCATCAGGGAAGACCTGATAGTAACAGAGACAACATTCCAAGGAGTGAGGAAGCCATGTGAGAATTGACTTTGCTCATGGATGGGAAAGGCCCTTAGGAACTATAAGGGGCAGGTCCTTACTGGCAACGGGTGTTACTTAAGGGACAGTGAGGCCCAGTGGTCACCAGCAGAGGCTCTGGGGCCAGTCAGCCTGGTTAAGATTCTCGGCCCAAAACATACAAGGTGTATAACCTTGTCAAGCTGCCTAATATCTCTGTGCCTCAATTTCCCTATCAGTAAAATACAGATGAGGTAATAATAGTACTGACCTAACACCTGAGGTTGTTGGGGGATTTAATGAGAGAATAAGCACAGAGCACTAAGAACAGAGAGGATTTGTCACCTAATAAATGTTCAGTGACCATTCCCACTGATGTTATTATTTAGAGCTAGTAGAAAGAATACTCCCTTGAGGTGGCCACTGCAGGAACCTAAGCAAGCCATGTGGTGACCCAGACTCATCTCTTTGCAAGGCCTCAAAGTCTGTTTGTGCAGGTTGTGCCCTGAAATTCAGCTTGTGTTCCTCTTGCAAAGCCATGGGCCCAGGGGTGAGAGTTGTGCAAAGCCCAGAGGAAGCAGCACCTGGTTCTAATTGCTCCTCCCAGAGGAGGCGCCTTTTTGTAATTAGTACAAGCAGACTGTATGTGCTAGCTGAGGCACTCTCCCTGCCTCTAGGCAGGAAAGTGTTACCTTGTATAACCAGGCCTGTGGTCCTCTCGGCTTGCCTGGCAGCAGAGTCTGCCCCTTGATCCCCTGAGATACTCCAGATCCTCAATCCATCTCCAACACTGATCTTGTCCTCAGCGGGACAAGTCTCTGTGGCTGTGGGGATCCATGGAAATATTTCCAGTCCCACAGTTTGTGCATGCGAAATGACTCCTAACCACGTTCACTCAGCCATGTTTGTCTGGGCCAGCCCCCCAGCCCCAAA
This sequence comes from Rhinopithecus roxellana, assembly GCF_007565055.1. Lineage (NCBI taxonomy): Eukaryota > Metazoa > Chordata > Mammalia > Primates > Cercopithecidae > Rhinopithecus > Rhinopithecus roxellana. Next base: position 68,317,159 of record NC_044555.1, on the reverse strand, counting down.
GTTAAGGGCCAAGAGAAGCAATAGGGGCCAGTGGTCCAAGCTGGGAGACTTCTCCATGCCAGTGGAGACTCTGACTAAGGGCAAAGTGGGATCCATGGATGAATGGAAGTGTGAGGCCTCAGCTGAGATGAGATTGGGAGGCTAGGAGAGCTGGGCCCCAGGAAAGGGGAGTCCAGGGAGATGCTGGTAGCGTGGAGATGAGACTCAGGGCAAAGGGCTGTAAAATCTCTCAGGTCTTAGGCCACAGGAGCAGTTTCAGCCTCCTGTTGCAGGGAGCAGGGCCAGACTGAAGTGGCCTCACCTTTTTAAGGATAAAATAAGCTGGGAGACACTGTGCTGGCCTGACAACGGCGTGTCGCCAAAAAAGGAGAGCAAACAAGACCCCAAAGGCCTGTGTTCTAGAAGCTAAAGTGAAACCAGGGAAGGCCTGGCATGCTTGAGGCCTAGCCAAATGTATTTAGCAACGTGAGATGAGGCCCCTGTCACTCCCTGGCATGGAGAAATTTATGGACTGAGATCCTCTCACACTGCCCTTTAGAGATTTGAAGCACGTGTCCATGATTGTGCTGAGCTGGAGGGACTGGAGAGGGGAGAGGGATGGCTACAGTGAAAAGCCACTGTCCCCCAGGCCCCTCGAGGAGAAAGCCCCTCTCTGTGCCATGGAGAGAGGCAGGGGAAAGTTCCCCACAGTTTGGCTGAAAGTCATCCTGCCGATTGCTCTTTTTGACACAACCTCACTTTCTTTCCAGTCCTATATTCCTGGCTGTGTGTGAGCTATTTCCACTTGGATGTTCTGCCAACAGCTTAAACTAAACATGCTTAAAGCAGAGTTTCTCTTCCCCCACAAAGCCTCACACCTTCCCAAGGCCTCCAGCCTCACTGCTGACACCCGAACAGCCCAGGGCCAGGCCTGCCTGCTGCTTCTCTTTCTCCTCCCCACCAGCACCTCTCTCCCTCCCTGCCTTTGAACCCCGGACTTCTCCCTGGGTAAAGTTTTCAGAGTTATCTTTGCTGCTGTCCTCTCCCACCTGCACCTCATCCCTGGAGATTGCTGCCCCGGCCCCTAACTGGGCTTCCCCCTCAAGAGCTCTCCCTAGATCTGGGCCACGCATCCATTCTGGCCATATGTGTTGACTACTTACTGCAATGGATGTGGTGAACCATCCATTCTAGAAGAAAGAAAAGCATAGACACTGATAACAGGGGGGTACCGATAACAGGGTAGCCTAGTGGGGAATGTTTGGCCTCAGGAGTGAGTCAGACCTGGCTGTGAATCCCAGCTCTGCCACTTAACCCTTTGTGTCATCTTAGGCTTGTTTCCCCTCACTGTGCCTCGATGCCCTTCTCCCTAAAATGGGGATGATAGCCTTGACTGGCTAGGGTTCTTATGAAGTTGAATGCCAGAAGGGGGCACAGAGAAGGGGCATACACTGGAATGACATCCCTGAAGGCTGGAGTGGGCAGAGCTGTGAAGATGGCCCCTAAGGATTCAAGAGACCGGGTGGCCTGAGCTGTTTGTGTATTTGCGGTTTTCCCATTATGCATAAATAACAGGAAATCAAGGAGGGAATCAATTCAACTAGACCCAAGTCTTGGCCCTTTCCAAACTTCCCCCACCCCATGTGTAAACAGGAAACCAGGGCTAGAATCTACGAAGCTGATTGGGGTGCCCAAGGATGCCCTGTGATCACTCTGCTCTCTTCTCAATTTTCTGTTTCTCCAGGCCCATTTACCTAGTAACTGATCTTGTTCCCCTTCTTCTTCAATTCATCTTGTCTTCTCTTGTTTTCTTCTTCTTCCTTTTTTTTTTTTTTTAAACACAGAAGCAAAAGTGAGTGCCTGTCCAAGCCTGCTGGCCTGGGTCAGAGGAATTCGGCCGCTCCCTCCAGCGGAGCGGCCAGGCCCAGGCGCTCACTGGGGCTGGCAGGGGCAGGCGCAGAGCCGCCCAGGCGCTCACTCAGGCTGGCAGGGGCAGGCGCAGAGCCGGGAAGGCTCCAGCACCTTGCTCCGAGGGGCTGGAAAGCACTACAGACGTTAGCTCATCACTCCCTGGCAGAGGCTGACCCATCTGCTATTCTCACTAGCATCTTCCAGATGGGGAAATGGAGGCACAGGCATACTCACAGTGGCTGCAGACTCACAGGATCCTAAGGGGGCTTCTGGGCAGAGTCTTCACATGGAGCAAGAGGAAAAGGGACACCAGGACTTCCCCTAAAACTGTGGTGCTGGCTGAAGTATCTAAAGGGGACACTGGGAAATAACGGGGGTGGAAGGGGGAGGGAGGGCAGTTAGGACCCACCATCTCCCAGGAACCCACACGTGACAGGGGCCCCAAAGAGTTGCAGCTCCACTCAATAGCCCATCAGGAAACACTAGCCACTCTTACTGAGAAGCATCTGCAGCACACAATACCTCTGGAGTAAGAGGAAACTGAGATGAAGTTTGCACGGCCAGACAGCTGAGGGTTAACTAGGATGCAGTTGGGTTGATTATTATGTTTCCCTCCTAGTGCTTTTCTGTTATCTTCAAATTCTGCGCAGTGAACAATTACATTTATAATCAAAGTGTTAATTTTTAAAATTATTTTAAAGAGCAGCAGCAACTGGGATATGTACAAGAGCCCTGGGCTCTTGGAATTGGAACTGGAGTATGGAGACCCAGTCTCACCTCCCAGTTGTGTGACAGGTCCAGTGACTTCGCCTCTTTGAATCTCAATTTTCTATAAAATAGAGATAACTGACCCCACAGGAGTAGCATAAGATTAAAAGAGAAAATGTATGTGAAAAATAGTTGTAAAAAATTTATTATGGAAATTAAAAAACATGTACGTGAGTAAAGAACACATTATAGGCTAGCGCGGTGGCTCACACTTGTAATCCCAGCACTTTGGGCGGCCGACGCAGACAAATCACTTAAGTTCAGGAGTTCAAGATGTGGGCAACATCATGAAACCCCATCTCTACAAAATAAATACCAAAAATGCAAAAACACAAAAAATTAGCTGGGCATGGTGGCACACGCATGTAGTCCCAGGTACTCTGGAGGCAAAGGTGGGAGAATCGTTTGAGCCCAGGAGGCAGAGGTGGCAGTGAGCCAAGATCGCACCACTATACTCCAGCCTGGGTGCCAGAGTGAGACCCTGTCTCAAAACAAACAAACAAACAAACAAACAAACAAAAACACATTATAATGAAGCCATCTTCAACAATTATCATCTTATTTAATCTATATCCCCCATCTACTTCCCCCTACCTTCAACTGGAATGTTTTAAAGCAAATTCCAGACATGCCCTTTTTTCCATAAAAACTTCAGTACTGAAGTACTTTGTACTTTTTTTCACAATTAAAAATTAATACAAGATGACTGTAGAAAATTTGGAATAAGAAATCATGTATGAAGGAGAAAACAAAAATCACTCATAACCTCATCACCCAGAGACTACCACATTTTGGAGTAGTTTATTATTTTTTTATATACATATTTGTTTTTAACAAAAGTGGGATCATATTGTATATATTATTTTTAGGTACGTTTTATTTTAATTGTAAAAATAATAAAAGCAGATTACAGAAAAGAGAAAAGAAATTACCCATGATTCCTTACCACCTAACATAAAAACTGTTAATATTTTAGTATACTTCCTTCTTATTTTTTTCAACTTACATTCATACTCTTAACCCAAGTGGGATCCCTCTGATTATGTACTTTTCAAATTATGAATCTGCTTTAATTGTAAGAAAGTAATATAATCATATTGCAGAAAAATAAAGAAAAGCAAAATAAAAATATTGTCCATAATCTCACTACTCAATTATAATCACTGTTAACACCAAAAATTGTTAACAGTGATTATAATTGAGTAGTGGGATTATGGATATTTTTTTCTATACACATATATTTTAACAAAAGTGGGAACATAATGTTTATGGAGTTTATTAACTATAAACATATTTATTTATAAGAATAATGTTGCATAATATGGGGAAAAGAGAAAAAAGTCACTCATAATCCTACCATTTTACTGGCACTGTTATCATTTTGGTATTTTCCAGACTGTTGCCTTCTGTACATATTCATACATGATTGGAAACATAGTGAGTATTTAATTTTGTTCCCTTTGTGCCCTTTGCAGCTTGGCATCATATTTATGCAACTTTGTACTCAGCATTTTTTATTTCATATTTTGTTATGAATATTTTCCTATGAATAAGAGTTTCAAAATCAGGATTGTGTGTGTGTGTGTGTGTGTGTGTGTGTGTCAAGGTACTAAGGGACACTCCCCTACCATAGACATTTAGGTTCCTTTTCATTTTTCACTATTATCAACAATTCTGCTGTAAATATTCTTGAATAAAAACTCGTGTTTTTAAAGTTTTTTCTACACACATATTGAGCATATGTTTCTGGAGACCACTCTGTAAGTTTATAGGCTGACCTGTAGAAAGTGGTCACCTTTTTTTGGTCCCAACTTTACTCCTATCATATGGCTCAGGCAGTCCTTGGTTCTGGAGGGTGGGATTTTAAGAAGAAATCTGCATTTTTCTCTCTCCTTCTCCTCCCTGAGTTTATAGACCTCCTTCATCCCCTCTCAGTCTGGTTTTAAAATTAATCAGTCAGCAAGTATTACTGAACCTGAAGTGTGCGAGCTGAGGTAGGGACGGGAGGTGAAAGGAAAATAATCAGAAGGCCCAGTACGATAACAGCATTTACTGGCCATTTACTACACTGCGGGCACCAACCAGGCTAAGCAACCCCCACAGAGTAGGTACCATTGTTATCTCCATTTAACAGATGGGAAAACTGAAGCCCAAAGCATCAAGCCATTGGCCTAAAACTTCGCCGCTAACAAATGGCAAAGTAGGAATTTAAACCTAGGCCGACTGACCCCTGAACCTGCACTCTAGACAGCCAGGCTCCTTACGCTCCTAGGCAGCAGGGATTAGGGCTGAGGGTAGAAACTTTGCAGCCAGCCTGACCCAGATTCAAACACTCAGCCACGTGGCTATGTGAACTTGGGCAATTCCCCGAGGAGGCTCTGTTTCACCTTTGGTAAACCCTACCTCAAAGGGCTGTCCTGGGAATTAAATGAGATGATGGATGGGGAACATGCCAGGCCCAGTGCTGGCGCACAGAGGTTCTCGGTAGGTGACCATCCCTGTCCTCTCCTCGCTTCGCAAGCTCGCGGTCTAGTTGCCAAGTTGGAGATAAGAGTTCAGCGGAGAGCTCTGAGCTCTGCTGGAGCCAACGGGGAAGTCAGGGATCAGAGCATTTTTGCCGAGAAATGCAAATGTCTCCTTTGCTCCCTCTCAGCCTCTGCAACTAACCTTCTCTCCCATCTCCCCAAAAAGGAAAGGGGTGGCTTTTGTGCTCCAAAGCTGAGTGCTTGAAGCCCCTCTCTTTCCTGCTCCCCAGGAGGTGAGCAGTGGAGATGACAGGAAGTCACCAGGCGGGAGACCCTTTCTGGCATGTGGGCACAGAGAAATGTGGTGGAGGGCGCTCCTTTTCCTGCCCTTCAATGGTCCGGATGGGGGAGGGGGCTGGCTGTTGAGCAACTGCTCCGGAGACACTCCAGAAGCCGAGATGAACATATGCCTCTTTCTAACAATTGGCCTGGGAGCCATCCAATAGATGGAGGGCGGATCCACACCTCCCGGATCCGGAGCCTGCAGCCGAGAAGCTGCCGCTGTTGCCAGACCCGCTCCCGAGCCAAGCCGGGGCTGACCGGGAGAGTGGGTCAGGGGTTCAAATTAGTAACACGCAATTCGAAAGCCTAGAGTCGCTCATTCTCCACCACTTAGTTTTCGCATAAACATTTTTTTTTTTCATCCCAGGCAAACACCAAGAGGACTTGGTGTATTTCACACGCGGTTTGCGGTAAGGCTTTAGGGTGCCGACAGATCCCGCCTTTTATCAGAGGGAGACTAGGCAGGGCCCACAATCTTGCAAGCAAAGTGAGAAAGTGCAGCGAAGATGTGTGGGGTGTGGCTGCTACCGGAGTTTGTGTTGGGACAGGGTAAGTGAAAAGGCTGGAGCTGTGCAAGGCAGCTTTGAGGGCTAGGGAATGGGTTTACCTGGCGACCAAGGCACTCGCCCAAGCTTCCTCCAGATGCAGAGGAAGGGCCTTGATCCGTCTCTCCATTTGCTTCCTATCTTTGTGTCAGTAAGCCGGTCAGTCCGTCAACAAACAGAACTTTGTTAGAAGAGCAAATGCAGGGCACTTGGGGCTACTAAAAAAAGAAAAAGAGACCTTCAGGTCTTCAAATCCAATTAAGAAGACAGAACACATACATAGTGAAAATGACTTCGTGACATTCCCTCCCCCCCCCCTTTTTAAACATCAGGACCTTTTCTTGACGAGTATGTTTTATAAACAGTGTAAACTGAGTAGTTGTTGCTGGAAGGCAGCAAAAAAAGAGCGGCAGGGAAGGGGGGGGCGGTGATAGAGGGGTAATCCTGATGGCCTTCCTGTAAGAGGTAAGATGGGAATTTCTTGGCCACAAAGAACCCGAATTGAGATGAGGGAGAAGACCCAGACCTCTTTCCAGTAAGAATTTGTAAGACAACATCTCTACCCAAGAAAGACGAACTCCGAATGCAAAACGTTATTCTTGCTAGACGGGAATGATTATATAATCATAATAAAACAACCTGACATCGTGGGAAGACAGGAGGAATCTCCGCGAACCCTAGGACAAGCTCTTCGTACCCCGTTGCCTACTGTTGGCTTTTCGGCGAGCCTCGTGAGCTGCACCTGGCCCCACAGTCCGGGAGAGTAGCATTTCTCCGGGTCGCATCCTGCCAGCCTCCTGCCCTGGATGACCACAGAACAGAAACCCTCCAACCCAACCCCAGCTCAGGACTTCGAGGAAAGCCACCGCTGCCATATAGGCCCTCCATGCGACTCTGCCCAAACTCTGGCGACTTTAAGAGGAAAAGGAACCCCCAGCCTCAGCTCTTCAACGAGTGAGATAGTACAGCCCTCAAAAAGGCCGACAGGCTCCAAGAAAGCCCTGCAGAAAACTAGTGACCATTCCCCCGTCCCGTGTGCGCCCCTCTCTTCCAGGTCACTCCTTGAGCCCACAGCTCTCTCCCAAAACCCCTGAAGCCCGTTTTGGCCCCCGACTAGATTTAGGTCAGAAAACAGACACTAACGGCTCTCCTTTGCCTCAGTGAAATTACTAAGTGGAATTTATTGGGCAAGTCCACGCAGGGCGGTGGGGAGAGCCGGTGTCCCGGGCCGTGGCCCCCGATAGCTTTAGAAGCCGGGCACCGGCCAAGGCTCCGGGCGAGGGGTGCCATAACCCGGACTCGCCAGCCCCACCCCGGGAGCCGTGGCCAGTCCACAGGGCTGCCGGACCCGCGTGGCCGCGTGGACTCCGTTCCCCAGCCGGCCCTTCGCTTTCACACGATCCGCGGTGACTGCACCAGCTCGAGCGCCTTTAAAGGGCCACACACGCCAGCCGCTGCTATAAAAACGTTCCCGGCCACACAGCTGCAGAAGGGGCACCGCTGAGCTGTCGAGAGGAAGCTCGCTCTGCCCGGCAGCCCACTTGTAGCCCGCCGGCTAGGGGCCGTTCTCGGTGAGGAGGAAGAGAGCAGCGGACGGCACTGCACTCGCGCGGGCCCTCCGTGAGTATCCAGTTCAGATTTTGCCACCAACTCGCCCATGAGCCAGGACATGTGCTAATAATGCCCTAAGCCGTTTATAAAGACGTGGAAATTGGGGGGAGAAAAAAAAGGGGGGGAAAAAGGGTCTGTCCTTCCTGGGATTCCTAGCCGAGGCCAGTCTGCTGCCGTGTGCGTGTGCGTCAGGGCTCTCCGGGCGGCAATGGGGGCTTGAGAGCCGGGTCCCCAGCGCCGGGAAAGGAGCGCGGTGGCCGCCACCGCCACCGCCCCGGAGTCCGGCGCCGAAGCTGCGGGCGGGCGGGCGGGCGGGCACCGGCTCGGGCCAGGGCTGCTTGGCGCGGCACTGTGCGGTGCAGCGGCGGCGCGGTGCGGTGCGGGCTTTTCCCAGGCGCCCCGGGGTCGGGTGGCCACCGGTGCGGCCGCGGGCGCTGAGCGCGACCGGTTCGCGGCAGCGGTGGCGGCGGCGTGCGTGCCAGGGGCTGGGGGCTCCGCCGCCGCTCCTGCGGCTCACCGAGCTCCGCGCTTCCATCTCTCTAGGGCAGGCGGCTTCTCAGAGGTAAGCCGGGCCGCCGGGCTGGGCGCCTGGCTGGGCGGCGGGGCCGAGGACTCCCGTGGAGCGGGCGTGGGGAGTGGGCGACCGCTGGGCGGGCCGGAGGGTTCTGGGGAGTCTTGTTTTCTGTTGGAAAGCTGCTCTGCTGGGGGCGAGGGGCCGCCCGCCTGCCCGCCAGCGCTCTGGTTCGCTCGCCAGCGCGCCCCCCTGCCGGCCAGCAGGGCCGGGCGCCCGCTTCTCCCGGGGAGACGGCAGCACCTTTTCTCCCAGCGCCCGCGCTTTCTCCAGCTTGGCTTCCACCGACTTTGCTAATCGCCCGGACCGCATCTGGACGCTCTGGCTCCGGAGCTGCACAAAGCTCAGATTTCCTTCGGGGAATGAGGCAAGAGGGGCTTTTCGGGCCGAGTTCAGTGGAATTGCGGGATGGAAGTTAGCGAATTTGGGCAACTTGCCTCTACTGCCCAGTCGACCTCAGCCCTCCCCTCCCCCGACACACGCCCACACACACACACCCACGCGCACACCCCTCTCCCTATAAACGCGGGCTGGCGAGCAGCGCGCCGAGTCCCTGCTTCGCAGAGCACCGGACTTGGAGTCAGAGAGACCTGGCTGCGAATCCCGACTCCGCCACTTTCTAGCGCTGTGACCTTGGGCAAGTTACCGCACCTCTCCGAGCCTTTCTCACTCTTCTCCTAGCGGGGTTTTAGCACTGACCGCAGGCGGCTTGGCTAGGGGGTAGGCTCAGCCTGCGGCCGCGTCGGATGCTCAGCGGGCGCTCAGTAAGTGTTGATGAGGCGCGGGAGTGGCCGCCGCCGGCGTCGGAGTGCAGACTCGCCGCGGAGGCCGACACCCCGCGCCCCTTCCCGCCTGTCCATGCTGTTTCTACGATCAGTTCCTGATACAGCACTTGCGGGAACGGACGCTCAGGGCCCCGGTGGCCCGGGTGCTTGTGCCCGCCGTGCAAGGGATGCTCCCGGCCGCCCCCGGTTCCGCGGCTCCATCTGGGATGCGGCGAGGAGGGCAGCCGAGCTGTCCGCAAACAACGGGCCTTTAGTTTTCAGGTGGCGAAACTGACTGGTCTGGTTAGAGCGCGTCCAAGCCAAGCCGCAGTGCTGTTTGGATTTTTAAATTTCTCCTTCTGAGTGAGAAAATAGCAATCGAGATGGAACCATCCGGTTGGTGCCATTTTAACTTTTGGTCCCCCAACAGGTTAAAGATGAGGACCCCACCTGCCTCTCTCTTCTCTCCTTCCTCTCTCCTTCCCACCCCTGGCTAGGCGGGAGGGGGCTGCTCGCCCAAGGGAAGGCCTGAAGCGAAGAGCGGGCGGCGGGACTGGGAACTGGTGGCCGGGGGGCCGCGAGGCATCAGCCGGCGAGGAGGCACTTGTTGCTCTAGGTTTCCCAGCCGCTTCTCGCAGCCGTTTCGCTGTGGTCAGCTCGCGGCTTGGAGAGCGGACTGGGACGTTTCTGCATTGCCAAGTTTTGCCCACGAACAGGCTAGAGGGTGGTGGAGGAGGGCAGAAAACCGGGGAAGCAGAGCCAGGGATGCCGATGAAAATGCGATTGCTTCTTCAGACGCATTCAACAACACTTACTGAGCGCCTGTGGAGCACAGACCCAGCCTGGGGTCAGGGTGGGTGGTGGGTCAGTGATGGAAGGCAGAAGATCTGAATGGACACAGGGTCTCTTCTGGGGGAGCTCCCAGACTGAAGAGGGAGGCGCGGTAAAATGGTCTTCCCCCACGAACTGATATCAGAATAGAGGTAGTTTTTTTTGCTCGTTCTCTCTTGAATTTTTTAATGTTTCTCTTTTGGTTTTGCTGTTGTTGCTGCTGCTCCTGTTGTTTTTTTCTTCGCTTTGTACATTCGGGTACCAGGCGGCAAAAAGGAGGGTGAAGGCTGGATAGGAACGGGAAAAGATGGACAGGGCCCCCAGACGTTTTTCTTAGGACAGGAAAATTGTCTGATACTGATCGTGCTAGGGCTCTTGAAGACGACATGTGTTACACTCCTTGTCGGTGATCACTTGCTTTTGAAATATTTTTCTACGGTTGCCTCAGAGAAGGAGCAGGGCTTCAATCAAGTGATGATGCGGGACCCAACAGCTGATATTTTTTCCTCATGTTTTTAAAAAAAATGTTTACCTTTTTCTCTATTTTTTCCCTCTCCCCCCACCCGCATCCACCCAAGTAAGCAATGCAAAGATGATACAGAGAGGTAGTAAGTGGCCACTTTCTAGAAGTGTCTAAGCAGATTCTTAATGACCGCTGTGGAGTGGAGAGTGTCATGGAGAATTCTAGCCTCCTTGGAAAGATTAGAGACTCTTTTTAAGGTCCTCAAGATTCTCTGGACCAAGAGGTATTTATAAATATGAAATTCTACATCTCTAATTGATCATGAAGGCTCGAATATATGGGGCTTTTTTTTTAAAAAAAAAAAAAAAAAAAGAGATAGGGTCCCGTTATATTGCCCAGCCTGGTATCAAACTCTGGGACTCAGGTGATCCTCCCATCTCAGCTTCCTGAGTAGCTGAGACTACAGGAGGGTGCTACTGTGCCTGGCTATGGGACATTTTTTCTTCTTTGTAAACAGGCCTCTAGGAAAATAAGTTGAGATTTTCAGAGGTTTGTTTATTTTCTGGTTTGGAGGTATTCTTTTGCCCTCATTCCCTTATCCTTTGGCACTTGAGCCAGGAAATCACTTCTTTGGAAGCCTTTTGAGTCCAACTAGGTATGGTGACTTAGCCAGTGGTCAGGTGAGGCATATGGGCATAGGGGTGCTAGATTCTGCTCCCAGAACCGCTGCTGCCTGACTAAAAAGCCATTGAATCTCCATGCCTCACTTGTCACTATAGATGGGAATGGCTGGACTCAGGTTTCTGGGGTAGGCATCCTAGGAAAGCCCAACGCTGGGGCTGTCTTGGAGGGGGCTTGAGACATGGAGGAAAGTGAGACATTCCTAGCTTCTCTGGCTCCAGCTGCCTCAGAGCCCCCAGACCACCCTAATCAGCCTGGCTTCTCACAGGCATGCCCAAGGCCATGCTTTGGAACACCATGACATTTGCACTGGGGACTTGTTCCTTCCCTGTGCTGCAACCTCTAGCTTTCTAGGTCTTCCTTGCCCTGACTTCTTCCCACATTCTCGCAGTCCCAGTGGAGGCCCCTACTCTCCAGTCTGGATGCTAGTAGCCCATTGAGACAATATGTTGTCTACTCAGGGACATTCCTGTCCTCCAAACCAGGAACAGTGCCACCCTCACCCCCACACATACAACTTGGGACTGTGAAATCACTTGCATGAGGAAGCAGTGTGTCCCATCTTGGTGATATGGGTAGGTGGCTGCCTGGGCAGTACCTGGCCAATTCAAGCACCTTTCCTGCCTCAGGCAAAAGTTCCAGCTTGATCTCCTCCCTGTGCTCGGGTCATCTCTGGTCCTGGCTCTAACCCAGTCACCATCCTTGCCTCGTAGCTGCGTGGCATTGCCCTGCTTCGGGCTTTGCTAGTGCTTTGTTGGTCACTGAAGCCTTTTGCCCTTACCACCGCTTCTTCCTCACTTGCAGCACAACAGCTCCAGCTGGCAGCGTCACTTCCCACCAGTTTATCCAACTTCTGCCAAGGCTCTGAAATGCCAACAACGTCGAGGCCTGCACTTGATGTCAAGGGTGGCACCTCACCTGCGAAGGAGGTAATTTTTGCCATTTTGCAGATAAGGCAGGGAAAGACAAATTTTCCGGGGTCATGGGCCAGGCCCTCCTAGGTGCATTACCCAGTGTCCTTGAGCAGAGAGGAGACAACAGGACTATCTCTGGAGAGAATGAGAACAGCTTCTGCCTAAATGTGGTCAGATTGAACCCACTGGGGTGTTGAAAGATGGCAGAGAAGGGAGCAGAGAAATCGAGTTGGAGCAAAACCACTCTGTTGAAGAGACTAAAGTGAGTCTGAGAAGAGGGACAGGAGGTGCCCTTTTTAGGATGGTGAGGTGGAGGCTATGGGGAAGGAGCTGAAAGCAGTGAACCCACTTAGGACAGCAGGTGCTCCCGCACTAGAACTGGTGTCTGGCCTCAGTGCTCAGAGCCATGGCAGCAAAAGGATGCTTGAGGTGGGAGCCTAATTTTCAAGGGGGTATTCTTGCTACCTCTCCACCTCTAGCCCTAAATGAAGTACAGGTAGGAACCCTCTAAATCTGCTGAATGGTGAAGGATAAGCCAGGAGCAGGGTTACTATGGTGTGCTTTTCTCTGTCTTCTAGGATGCCAACCAAGAGATGAGCTCCGTGGCCTACTCCAACCTTGCGGTGAAAGATCGCAAAGCAGTGGCCATTCTGCACTACCCTGGGGTAGCCTCAAATGGAACCAAGGCCAGTGGGGCTCCCACTAGTTCCTCAGGATCTCCAATAGGCTCTCCTACCACCACCCCTCCCACTAAACCCCCATCCTTCAACCTGCACCCCACCCCTCACTTGCTGGCTAGTATGCAGCTGCAGAAACTTAACAGCCAGTATCAGGGTATGGCTGCCGCCACTCCGGGCCAACCCGGGGAGGCAGGGCCCCTGCAAAACTGGGACTTTGGGGCCCAGGCGGGAGGGGCGGAATCACTCTCTCCTTCTGCTGGTGCCCAGAGCCCTGCTATCATCGATTCGGACCCAGTGGATGAGGAGGTGCTGATGTCGCTGGTGGTGGAACTGGGGTTGGACCGAGCCAATGAGCTTCCAGAGCTGTGGCTGGGGCAGAATGAGTTTGACTTCACTGCGGACTTTCCATCTAGCTGCTGATGCCAAGTGTCCCTAAAGATGGAGGAATAAAGCCACCAATTCAGTTGTAAATAAAAATAAAGTTACTTACAAAGAGATGGACCAACTAGAGGTGTTCTTCATTGAGATCTAATGATGTGTAGTATGGTCTGATGTCCCTTTAGCGATTCTGAGGCCCATGGCGGGGTTGTGGGTGGCTAGCTGGGAAGGAGCTGGATGGGATGGGAGGAGAAGGGAGGGTGAAGGAGGATGTTCACTGAATGCCTGCTGCCAGTACCACTGTGGCTATCTCCTCAGGAGTACCTGGTCTCATTGCCCTAAGACTCCAGGAACACATGGCATACAGGGGCTGGTTGGGGGCTTTCTTGGAAGAGAGACTGATCAGACCTTTGTGCAGCCTCCTTGTCACATGCACATCCAAGTCTAAAGGCACATCCCTGGCCACGTGGCACACACTTCACCAACTCTAAAAGCCACCCCCACCCACTCTCTAGCCCCAATCCAATTGACCCATTAAGGCCTTTCCTTTGCCCTCTTGCCCATGTGCAATAGACAGATAGGGCTGAAGAAGGATCCCTTGACCTAGGAGCTAATATTTCTCTGGAAAATTGCAAAAGCAACAGACTCCCATCATTAAACTGGGATTTGAGGTGCCTTCTCCAGTCCCCTCACATAGCTGCTCAGTCCTCCCAGTCTGGGACACTGAGCCGATCTTGCGTGTCCCTAACTCCTACCTTCCTGGCCCACCCTGTTTGAGCTTGCCTCTCCATCTTAGAGATACACATCAGGGCTAGGCTTGACAAGTTCAACATTTGGCAATCTATCCCTTGCCCTTCGATTAACTGCTGAGGTAGCAGTGGCTTCAGAAGCATGCCAAGTGACAAGGCAGTGGCACTGCACTGGATCCTGGCCTTGTGATACGCTGATAAAGCCTTGTCCTCATGTTGATACAACCCAATGTCCTGGACACTCTGTCCATGTTTCGGACTCCCAGACAGACTTCTTCCTTGAACGCTGAACACGACTGTAATCAGCCTCTCAGGACTAGCATCAGCCCTGCCCCCTAGCAAGCACTTTTAAAAGAGTGTGCTAGCAGGGGCGTTGATTGGATTCAGCACTCCCTGAGCACCTGCTCTGGGCCAGGCACTTTGCTAGACACTGGGAGCATGAATTAGATGAAGTTTACCTTTGAGGGAGTTCCCCATCTCAGAAGGAGAAAGACAGGCACAAAGAAATTATAATAAAACAGCATTTCCTAGAACACAGGGGGAAGGTGCTATTCGATCCCAGAAAAGGAAACAGCTCCATCTGTCTGGGAAGTCTGGGGAAGGCTCCTTGTATTGAACTGGCTTATTTGTTTTCATATTTCACAAGTAATAAATCCATGATCCAATCTCCTTGTAAAAAGTAGAAGCTTTGCAGATGAGGCTAAAGTACCCTTTGACCAAATCTCTCCCTCAATCCTGAATGCCTCTGGTTCTCCACAGAGGTAGCAACTGTTTATCTGTTTGTGGTGCATCCTTGCTGGCCTTGCTCTCTGTCCTTACATAAAGGTATATCCACCCAAAGAAAGTTTTGGCTTTTGAAATAAGACTTGAATCAGCCAAGGGAAGAATGAGTGAGGGGAACAGCTATTAAACAGGCACAGGCGCATGAGAGGGGCTACAGTGGCTGAAACCAGGAGTTCAGCACGCAGGCTATGTCACAAGGCTGGTAGAGGGGACAGGAAGAGATGAGGTTGCAGAAGCTCATAAAAGGCAGAGCCCATAGGACCTTCTGGAAACATGCCTTCACCTTAGTGCCACCAGTCCTGTGGCTCTGGAAGAATCTCTGGAGGTTTGTGGGAAAGCAAATAGTTAAGCAACTTTTAACATCTCGTTTTTTTTTTGTTTGTTTTTTGTTTTGTTTTTTTTGAGACAGAGTCTCGCTCTATAACCCAGGCTGGAGTGCAGTGGCGAGATCTCGGCTCACTGCAAGCTCCACCTCCCGGGTTCACACCATTCTCCTGCCTCAGCCTCCCGAGTAGCTGGGACTACAGGCACCGCCACCACGCCCGGCTAATTTTTTTTGTATTTTTAGTAGAGATGGGGTTTCACCGCGTTAGCCAGGATGGTCTCGATCTCCTGACCTAGTGATCCGCCCGCCTCGGCCTCCCAAAGTGCTGGGATTACAGGCGTGAGCCACCGCGCCTGGCTAACATCTCGTTTTTAAGATGATTTCAATAAAGGTGGATGGTTAGATTCATTTAAGGCTTGGAACAGGGAGATATGGGGTTTTGAGGGGGCTGATGAGGCAGGGGTAGGAAAACGGAGAGGGAAGAAAGGAAGCCTGGAAGAAGATGGGGAGAGCAGACGAGGCTTGAGAGTCTCAGGTCTGTGAGGAGAACACAGGAACTGGATTGGGGGAGTTAGGAAGGGAGAAGAAGAAGGGACCTGAGCTCCCAGGTCACAGGATCCTTCTTCGGCCCTATCTATATATTGCACATGGGCAAGACTGGGGGAGCTAGGAAGGGAGGTGAAGGAGGGTCTCAGAATCTGCACAGCTCCTAGCAACACAAGGGCAGTGTGGACACAGGCATGGCAGCTGAAGCAGAATGACAGGATGTAGATGGAGCCGAACTCTGAATGGCTGGAGGGTCCCGGGGTCCCTCCCCTGCTTGGGCCTTCAAAAAACACAATTCTGGCCAAACTAAACAGGTCAGCAGGCTGCATTCAGCGCCTGGTCCCCAGCTTGACACCCCTAATCTCTATGAGTATAAGCTCTGGAACCCCCAGTATGGCAGTAGTCCTTGGGGTAGGGAGAAGCTTGAGCCAGGGGCCAGTGCCTTCAGGAGGGGGATGGGCTGCTTTGGAATCATGGGGGTGATAGGAGTGTGGCTGGGAGGCAGGTGATGGTGGGGAATGGCCTGAGCATCTCTAGTATATTAACCAGAGTCTCCAGAGAAACAGAACAAATAGGATAGAGACATCCAGATATACATGTGTTGGCTCACAAGATTATAGAGGCCGAGAAGTCCCACAGTCTGCTGTCTGCAAGCTGGAGAATGAGGCAAGCCAGTGGTGTAATTTGTCGGAGTCTGAAGGCCTGAAAAGGTGGAGGATAGTGATAGTGTAAGCCTTGGTCTGAGTCTGAAGACTTGAGAAACAGGAGCACAGAGGTCCAATGACACGAGAAGATGATGTCCCAGCTTAGACAGAAACAAATTCACCCTTATTCTGTCTTTTTGTTCTACTTGGGCCCTCAACAGATCAGATGATGCCTACCCACATTGCTGAGGGCAATCTTCTGTCCTCAGTCTACCCATTCACATGCTCATCTCTTCTGGAAACACCCTCTCAGACACAAACAGAAATGTCTGACCAGCAATCGATATCCTTAGCCCAGTCGAACTGACATATAAAATTACCCATGAAACCTAGAGAAGGTGCTTCTGAATGAGGAGAGAAAGCAGGAACTTTGGCAAGGCAATCCTGCCTCCTGGTGCCAGTGGCCAGAAATGTGGCCAACTGAGCAACCTCTTCTCCAGAGAGCTTGGAGGGATAAGGCATGGGACATCCTGAAGGGAGAGTCAAGGCCCTGCACAGGGGAAGACGAGGACGGCATGGGTCAGTAATTGTTTATTGCTAGAGAAGGAAAGGGAGTAACAGAGCTCCACAAGGCACAGTGGAGGAAAGGCAGGCAAGTCTCAGTCTCTGACATAGAGGTCATGTTCAGACCTCTAAAGGCACAACCAGACACATTCATTCATTAGGTTACTAGAAGATTTCTGAAGCCAACTCCAAGTCCTGGCCTGGAATAGGCCCTGGGGGCTAGGAGGCAAGGTACCCAGATGTACACAAGTAAAGAACACTGTCTACCCACAAGGAGCTTGCTGCTCAGAACAAATCTGTAGCCAAGAGCACCTCCTAGAGCCCAGGAGCAGTGCTGCTCCCTAGGGACAAACTAGAGAGCACTCTGCTCCTGCATTCCAGGAACTCATAGCTCAGTGGTGGAGATAGCCACAGCCTTGAAAGATGAACTATATTTCCATCAAGCAGCAAGGCTGGTGGGGGCTTGAGTGGATGGCATGGACTCCAGGCTGAGGGGGCAACTGGTGCACAAATACAAAGATAAAATCGGGGCACGATGTAAACCAGAACAAATGCGGCACGATGTAAACAAGAACAAAATGTTAGAAAACCCAAGGCTTTCTCAAGGATGTCCTGCAGCTTGACTTCCTCAAAGGGCAGAGGACCGAGAGGAGGTAGGGTAGAATCAGATCCTGCAGTTGTTAAGACTTTATTCCACAGGTGAGGGACAATCTCTCATTCCACAGGTGAGGGACAATCTCTCATTCCATAAATAAGGACTGAGCACCTACTTTGTGCCAGGAACAATGCTAAGCAATGGGAATATGTGGTAAGCACATTGTCCTTGCTCTCATGAAACTTCAAGCTTAGCAAGGAGATAACCAGTAGTCAAGTGATCATGCAGATAATTAAAATTACAAATCATGAGAAGTGATGGGAAGAAAAGGTACAGGGCACTATGAAAGGGTATAACGGGGGTTTAATCTCAATTGCAGTGTCAGAGAGGGCCTCTGAAGGTTTTTAATGAAGAAGAGTTGTGGTCAGAGTTTGCATGAGGAAAATAAATCAGGCAACGATGTATATGACAAATTGGAATTATGGTGATTCTAGAAAGCTGTGACAGTGGTCCAGAAAGAATAAAGAAGATGGGAAATTAGTTTATGATAAAATGGTAACATTTCAATGGAGAGTTGTTGTTTAATGGGTATAGAGTTTCAATTCTGCAAGATGAAAGAGTTCTAGAAATCTGTTGCACAGCAATGTGAATATACTTAACACTACTAAACTGTACACATAAAAATGATTAAGATGGTAAATTTTATGTTGTGGTTTTAACCACAATTTAAAGTTAAAAAAAGACAAAACAAGAATTAGCATTCCAAAGCAGTGAGGAAATGATGGATTATTCTAAAAAGCTTTGGGAGAACTGGATACACTAACCCAAACTTACACCAAAATGAATTCCAGATAAGCAAAAGATTTAAAAATAAAAAATGAAATCATGAAAGTAGTAGAAGACAAAAATGGAGATTTTAAAAAGAAAACTTTGAAATAGAGAGGTCATTCTAAGAATGGCACAAAATCCAGAAGCTATGGAAGAGGCTGATATATTTAACTGCATTAAAAAAAATAGGCCAGGCATGGTGGCTCACAATTGTAATCCTAACACCTTGGGAGGCCAAGGTGAAAGGATTGCTTGAGCCTGGGAGTTCAAGGCCAATCTAAGCACATAAGGAGATCCTATCTCTACAAAAAAATTAAAAATTAGCTGGGCGTGGTGGTGCACACCTGTGGTACCAGCTACTTGAGAGGCTGAGGCAGGACGATCACTTGGACCTAGGAAGTTGAGGCTGCAGTGAGCCATGACCGCACCACTGCACTCCAGCCTTGGCAACAGAGTGAGACTTTGTCTCAAAACAAACAAACAAACAAACAAAAAACTGCAAGGCAAAAACATACCATAAACAAAGTCAAAGTCAAAGTCAAAAGGTAAACTGAGATAAAAAGGGAAAGTGTCTGCAATTCCTAGTGAATACAAAAACAACTCTTACAAATCAATACATCAAAGACCCCCAGCCCAATATGAAAATAGGCAAATGATATTAACAGTTCACAGAAAATGAAATACAGAAAAAGAAATTAAAATGGTTTAAAAACGGCCGGGCGCGGTGGCTCAAGCCTGTAATCCCGGCACTTTGGGAGGCTGAGACGGGCGGATCACGAAGTCAGGAGATAGAGACCATCCTGGCTAACACGGTGAAACCCCGTCTCTACTAAAAAAATAAAATACAAAAAACTAGCCGGGCGAGGTGGCGGGCGCCTGTAGTCCCAGCTACTCAGGAGGCTGAGGCAGGAGAATGGTGTAAACCCGGGAGGCAGAGCTTGCAGTGAGCTGAGATCCGGCCACTGCACTCCAGCCTGGGCCACAGAGCGAGACTCCGTCTCAAAAAAAAAAAAAAAAAAAAAAAAGGTTTAAAAACTTATCAAAAGATGCTCAACCTCACTCACACTAAAAGAAATGTAATTTAAAACTACACTAGGGGCTTCTGATTCTGGAACAAAATGACATAGATTCACTTTTCCCTGCTCCTCTCCTTCAAATGCAACTCTATACCCTAGCAGTTATTCAATAAGCAATGATAAAAGGACCCTGAAAGCAGGAAAGAAGAAGACAAACTGGTCAGGAACTTCAGGATATGGTGAGCTTCCTCAGTTTTCTTTTTATCTCCTGTATACTCCTAGACTGGGTGCCAAAGAGGCATGCAACCTAAAACCAACAGTCATACACACACACACACACAAACACGCACGCACGCACACACAAAGGACTGGGAAAGATGAAGCCAGACACATACCTAGTGGGGAGATCTAAGCCCTGCTCCACAGCTAAAGCCCCAGAAGGTGGTCCAATCTACTCGTAGCAGCAAGCAAAGTCCTGGGCTGTCTCAGTACTCCCTCCAGAACTGGGGTACCAGCAGGCAACTCAATTTGCCTGCATTGGTAGCAGGAACAAAGCCCTGTGTCTCCTTTCCTTCCACCCAACAGCATAAGGAGACTCACACACAGTGGCTTCAGCAACTGTCTCCCCTAGAAGATCACCCACCAAAAATATGCAGCTCAAAGAAGGAAGGATCTTCTGCCCCTGTAGACAGAACCAGCAAGGACTGAGCAGAAACCCCAGGAATAGCAGAAAAATCAAGCCGACCAAAGTAACATTGCATGGGCTCAGAAAAATAAACTCTCATTGGCCAATGACTAAACTGTCACTGGCCCACTAAAGTAGACCAGAACCTACATGCTAAGTAGGGTAACTACCTGCTAATACCAAAATGTCCAAGACACTAATTGAAAATCACTCATCATAACAAGAGCCAGGAAAACCACAATTTGAATGAGAAAAGACAGTCAACAGACACCAACATCAAGATGAATCAAATGCTGGAATTATCTGACAAGGGCCTTTAAGCTTCTCAACAATCAATTACAAATTCATTTGAAATAAATGAAAAATTGAAAATCTCAGCAAAGAAATAGATACTTTAAAAAAGAACTCAGCCTGGACAACATGGTGAAGCCCTGTCTCTACAAAAAAATGCAAAATGCAACTCTACAACATTTATATACAAAATTAATTAAATTTATATACAAAATCAATACAAAATGCAGCTACAAAAATTAATACAAAATACAATTACAAAGAAATACAAAATGCAACTCTACAAAATTTATATACAAAATTAATACAAAAATTAGTCAAACATGGTGGCGCATGCCCGTTGTCCCAGCTACTCAGGAGACTGAGGTGGGAGGAGTCCAGGAGGTAGAGGTTGCCATGAACCGATATCACCCCACGGCACTACAGCCTGGGCGACAGAGTGAGACCCTCTCTCTCTCAAAAAAAAAAAAAAAAAAAAAAAAAAACTAAAAGAATAATGGAATGAAAAAAATAACTGAAATTTTAAAACTCACTGGATGGACTCAATAACAGAATGGAGATGACAGAGGATAGATTCTGTAAACTGGAAGACAGATCAATAGAATTTACTCAATCTGAACTCATTTGAACACCACTTGGCTATGATAAATTATGTGTGTGTATGTGTGTGTGTATACTTATATATATGATAATACCTATAGCAACTACTAGGAAAACTATATGAAGTAATATATTCAGAATCAGTATAAATAAATCCAAATGAAATTCTAAAATATATTACAGGAAGGCAAGCAAAAATGAGCAGAAGAATGAAAAAACAGAACAAACAAAAAACAAATAATAAAATGGCAGACTGAATTCCTCACATATTAAAAATTACCTTCAATGTTAATGGACTAAATATACCAATTAAAAGAAAGAGATAAGCAGAGTGATTTTTTTTTTTTTTTTTGAGATGGAATCATGCTCTGTTGCCCAGGCTGGAGTGCAGTGGCATGATCTCAGCTCACTGCAACCTCTGCCTCCCGGGTTCAAGCAATTCTCCTGTCTCAGCCTCCCGAGTAGCTGGGACTACAGATGCACGCCACCACGCCTGGCTAATTTTTGTATTTTTAGTAGAGACAGGGTTTCATCGTATTAGTCAGGCTGGTCTTGAACTCCTGACCTCAGGTGATCCACCCACCTCAGCCTCCCAGGTGCTGGGATTATAGGCATGAGCTACTGCACCTGGCGCAGAGTGAATTTAAAAAAGCATAACCCTGGCCGGACATGCTGGCTCACACCTGTAATCTCAGCACTTTGGGAGGTCGAGAGGGGTGGATCACATGAGGCCAGGAGTTTGAGACCAGCCTGCCCAACATGGCAAAACCCTGTCTCTACTAAAAATACAAAAATTATCTGGGCGTGGTTGCACACACCTGTATTACCAGTTACTCGGGTGCCTGAGGCAGGAGAATCACTTGAACCCAGAAGGCTGAGGTTGCAGTGAGCCAAGACTGCAGCACTGCACTCCAGCCTGGGTGGCAAAGTGAGAGTGTCTCCAAAAAAAAAAAAAAAAAAAGCACGACCCAGCTGGGTGTGGTGGTATGCATCTGTAATTCCAGCTGAGGAAGGAGGAGTTCAAGCCTAGCCTAGGTAACATAGTGAGACACCATCTCTGAAAAAAAAAAAAAAAATCTAAAGAGCACAACTCAACTACATGCTGTCTACAGAAAATTCACTTCAAACATACCAACACAGGTAGGTTGAAAGCACAAGGATGGAAAAATGATATATCATACAAACATTAATTTTAAAAAGCAGAAAGGGTTATATTAATATCAGATAAAGTAGACTTCAGAGCAAAGAAAGTTACTAAGGACAAAAGGGACATGTTTAAAGGATCAATCCATCAAAAAGACGTAGCAATCCTAAGTGTGTTTGCATCAAACAACAGAGCTTCAAAATACATGAAGCAAAAACCAAGAGAGCTGAACAACAAAATAAATAGATCCACAATTAGAGTTGGAGAGCTCAACATCCTCTCTCAGCAATTGGTAAAATGACTAGACAAATTCAGCAAGGATACAGAAGAATTCAACAAAACATCAACCAAGAGGATCTAATTGATATTTATACAATACATCCAGCAACAGAAAATACACGTTCTTTCCAAGTATTCATGGAGCACTGACCAAGATGGATCATACACAGGTTTAAAAGCAAATCTTAATACATTTAAAAGAAGTGAAATCATACAGAATGTATTATCTGACTATAATAGAATCAAACTAGAAATCAATAACAAAGATAACAAAAAAGTCTTTAAAAACTTGAAAACAGAAGAGCATATTTCCAAATAATCCATGGATCAAAAGGAAGTCTCAAAGGAAATTTTTAAAAAATATATTGAACTGAATGAGAATGAAAATATGACATATCAAAACTTGTGGAATGCAGGTAAAGCAGAGAAGTTTATAGCACCAAATACTTACATTTAGAAAACAGAAAAGGGACCAGGAGCAATGGCTCACCCCTGTAATCCCAGCACTTTGGGACTCAAAGACAGGAGGATCACTTGAGCCCAGGAGTTCGAGACAAGCGTAGGCAACATATCGAGACCCCATCTCTACAAAAAAACAAAAAGAAAACAAAAACCAGAAAAGTCCAATCAATTATCTAAATTATTATGTCAAAAAACAAGAAAAAAGTGCAAAATAAACCAAAACCAAGTAGAAAAGGGGGAAACAATAAAGATAAGAGCAGAAATAAATGAAATTGAAAGCAGGAAAACAGTAAAGAAAATCAATGAAGCAAAAAGCTGGTTCTTCAGAAAAAAAAGTCAATAAAACTGACAAACTTCTAGCAAGACTGACAGAAATAAAAAGAGAAAATACATATTACCAACATCAGAAATGAAAGAGAAGCTATCACTACAGATCCTACAGCTATCAAAGACATCATAAGGAAATGCCACAAACATCCCTGCATTAATAAATTCAACAACTTAAAAGAAATGAATCAATTTCTCAAAATCCAAAACTCTACCAAGATGAAATAGATAATCTGAATAATTCTACAACCATTAAATAAATTGGATTTGTATAATTAAAGAGTTTTCAGAAAAGAAATCTCTAGGCCAAAATTTTTTCACTGGGGAATTTTATGAAATATTCTAAGAAGGATTAGCACCAATTTTACACAAAAGAAGAAGGAATGCTTCCCAAGTATTACCCTGATATCAAAACCAGACAAAAACAACATACAAAAGAAGATAACTACAGCCCACTCTCTCTCCTGAATTTAGATGCAAAAAATCTAAACAAAATTTGATCAATTCCAATCCAACAATATATAAAAAGAATAATGTACCATGACCAGGTGGGGTTTATTCTACATATGCAGGGTTGGTTCAACATTCAAAACGAGGCCAGACATGGTAGCTCATGCCTGTAATCCCAGCATTTTAGGAGGCTAAGACCAGAAGATCACTTGAGGCCAGGAGTTTGAGACCAGCCTGGGGAACATGGTGAGACCTCGTCTCTATAACAAATCAGAAAAATTAGCCAGTCTTGGTGGTCTGGTGCCTGTAGTCCCAGCTACTTGGGAGGCTGAGATGGCAGGATCACTGGAGCCCAAGATTTTGAGGCTGCAGTAAGCTGTGGTTGTATCATTGCACTCCAGCCTGTGCACCAGAGGTGAGACCCTGTCTCAGAAAAAAAAAATTTCAAAACTCAATGGAAATAATTTACCATATCAGCAGGCTAAAGAAAAGAAACCACATGATTATATCAAGTAATGCAGAAAAAGCATTTGACAAAATTCAACACCAAATCATGATTAAAACTCTCAATAGGCCGGGTGTGGTGGCTCACACCTGTAATCCCAGCACTTTGGAAGCCTGAGGCGGGTGGATAACTTGAGGTCAGGAGTTCAAGACCAGTCTGGCCAACATGGTAAAACCCCATCTCTACCAAAAATACAAAAATTAGCGGGAAGTGGTGGCATGCACATCTATAATCCCAGCTACTCGGGAGGCAGAGGCAGGAGAATCACTTGAACCCAGGAGATGGAGGTTGCAGTGAGCCGAGATCAAGCCACTCACTGCACTCCAGACGGAGCGAGGCAAAACTCCATCTCAAAAAACAACAACAACAACAACAAAAAAAAAAAAAAAAAAAAAAACCTCTCAATACAGGCCAGGCACAGTGGCTCTTGCCTGTAATCCCAGCACTTTGGGAGGCCGAGGTGAGTGGATCACTTGAGGTCTAGAGTTTGAGACCAGCCTGGCCAACATAGTGAAACCCTGTCTCTACTAAAAATATAAAAATTAGCCAGGCATGGTGGTGGGCGCCTGTAATCCCTGTTACTCAGGTGGCTGAGGCAGGAGAATCGCTTGAACCTTGGAGGCGGAGGTTGCAATGAACTGAAATCGCGCCACTGCACCTGCACTCTAGCCTGGGCGACAACGTGAGACTCTGTCTCAAAAAAAAAAAAAAAGAAAAGAAAAAGAAAACCCAAAACGTCTCTCAATACACCAGCAACAGAGGGGAATTTCTTCAGTCTCATAAAGACCATCTCCAAAAATGAACAAACAAACAAACAAAACAACCCCACAGGCAGCATCAGACTTAATGAAGAAAAACAAAATGCTTTTCCTCCAAGACTGGGAACAAGATGAGGACATACACTCTCATCATTCTTATTCAGCCTAGTACTAGAAGTCCCAGGTGCTGCAGTAAGGTTAAAAAAAAAAAAAAAAAAAAAAAGGAAATAAAAGTTATACAGATCAGAAAGAAAATTTTCTCTATTTGCAGATAGACATGATGCTCTATGTAGAAAATCCCAAGGAATCTACAAAAACACTCTTAGAACTAATAAGTGAGTTCAGCAAGGTCAAAAGATACAAGATCAACACACAAAAAGCAATCACATTTCTATATTCCTGTACTAGCAGTGAACACATAAAAACCAAAATAAACTGGATCCTTTCCTTACTCCTTATACGAAAATTAATTCAAGATGGATTAGAGACTTAAACGTTAGACCTAAAACCATAAAAACCCTAGAAGAAAACCTAGGTAATACCATTCAGGACATAGGCATGGGCAAGGACTTCATGTCACCATCTCTCGCCATCAGAGAAATGCAAATCAAAACCACAATGAGATACCATCTCACACCAGTTAGAACGGCAATCATTAAAAAATCAGGAAACAGGTGCTGGAGAGGATGTGGAGAAATAGGAACACTTTTACACTGTTGGTCAGACTGTAAACTAGTTCAACCATTGTGGAAAACAGTGTGGCGATTCCTCAAGGATCTAGAACTAGAAATACCATTCGACCCAGCCATCCCATTACTGGGGATATACCCAAAGGATTATAAGTCATGCTGCTATAAAGACACATGCATACGTATGTTTATTGCGGCACTATTCACAATAGCAAAGACCTGGAATCAACCCAAATGTCCATCAGTGATAGACTGGATTAAGAAAATGTGGCACATACACACCATGGAATACTATGCAGCCATAAAAAAGGATGAGTTCATGTCCTTTGTAGGGACATGGATGCAGCTGGAAACCATCATTCTCAGCAAACTACCGCAAGAACAGAAAACCAAATACCGCATATTCTCACTCATAGGTGGGAATTGAACAATGAGATCACTTGGACACAGGAAGGGGAGCATCACACACCAGGTCCTATTGTGGGGAGGGGGTAGGGGGGACGGATAGCATTAGGAGATATACCTAATGTAAATGACAAGTTAGTGGGTGCAGCACACCAACATGGCACATGTATACATATGTAACAAACCTGCACGTTGTGCACATGTACCCTAGAACTTAAAGTATAATAAAAAAATAAAAATAAAAAAATAAAAATATGACACCATTCACCATCACTAAAAGTACATGTATACTTATGTATAAAACCTGGTCAGGGTCTGTTTGCTGAAAATTATAAAATGCCGAAGAAAAAAAATCAAAGAACACCTGAAATGATCCATAGGTTTAATGCAATTTCTATCAGACTCTCAGCAAGGTTCTTTGTAGACATACATAAGCTTATTCTAAAATGTCTATGGAAAGGCAAAGGAACTACAGTGGCTAAGACAATTTTGTTAGAGAAGAATAAAGTGGGAGGAATCACTGTAGTCGATGTTCAGGCTTACTATGTAGCTACCATAAATGTGATACTGGTGGAAGGAGAGACATAGTTCAATGGAACAGAATAGAGAACCCAGAAATAGACTCACATAAGTATAACTAAATGATTTTTGACAAAGATGCAAAAGCAATTTAAAGGAGGAGGGGGCTAGGAATGCCTGTAATCCTAGCACTTTGGGAGGCCAAGGTAGGAGGATTGCTTGAGGCCAGGAGCTCAAGACCAGCCTGCGCAACATAGCAAGACTCTGTCCCTACAAAAATTTTTTTAAATAAAAATAATTAGCCAGGCACGGTG
Source organism: Rhinopithecus roxellana (assembly GCF_007565055.1). Lineage (NCBI taxonomy): Eukaryota > Metazoa > Chordata > Mammalia > Primates > Cercopithecidae > Rhinopithecus > Rhinopithecus roxellana. The sequence goes on along the minus strand of NC_044555.1, from coordinate 68,290,778 downwards.
GTGCGCACCTGTAGTTCTAGCTGAGATGGGAGGACTGATTGAGCCCAGGAGTTTGAGACTGCAGTGAGCCATAATTGCGCCACTGCACTTCAGCCTGGGGAACAGAGCAAGACCCTGTCTCAAAAAAAAAAAGGAAAAAAAATTCCATTTAGAAAATGGGCAAAATACATGCACAGACATTTAACTGAAGAGGATATACAGATAGCAAATAAGTATATGAAAAGGTGTTCAAACCATTTAGCTATTAGGGAAATGTAAACTAAAACCACAATAATACATCACTACACACTGATCAGAATGGCTAAAATAAAAAGTACTGACAACACCAAATGCTAACAAGGATGCAGAGAAATTGGATGACCTGTACATTACCAGTAGGAATGTGAAGTGGTACAGCCACTGTGGCATAGAATTTGGCAGTTATTTATAAAACTAAACATGCATTTACCATACAATCCAGAGATTACACTTGGACATTGACCTCAGTGAAATAAAAACTTATGTCCACACAAAAATCTGTACACAAATGTTCCTAGCATCTTTATTCCTAAGAGTCCCAAACTGGAGACCACCCAGATATGCTTCCATGGGTCACACAAATGGTGGTACATCCATACCAAGGAATACTATTCAGTGATTAAAAAAAAAAAAATTAACATAAAGGAAATTATGCTGAGTGAAAACCAGCCAAAATCTAAAGGAGACAAGTATATGACTTTATGTATATAACATTCATGAAATAGCATAATTATAGGAGTGGAAAACAGATCACAGGTGTATTAGTTCATCTCCTTTTTTTTTTTTTTTTTTTTTCTTTGAGATGGAGTCTCACTCTGTCGCCCAGGTGGGAGTGCAGTGGTGCGATCTCGGCTCACTGCTAGCTCGGCCTCCCGGGTTCATGCCATTCTCCTGCCTCAGCCTCCTGAGTAGCTGGGACTACAGGCACCCGCCACCACACCCGGCTGATTTTTTTGTATTTTTAGTAGAGACGGGGTTTCACCATGTTAGCCAGGATGGTCTGGAGCTCCTGACCTCGTGATCCGCCCATCTCGGCCTTCCAAAGTGCTGGCGAGAGCCACCGCGTCCGGCCTATTAGATCATTTTCACGCTGCTAATAAAGGCATACCCAAGACTGGGAAGAAAAAGAGGTTTAATTGGACTTACAGTTACACATGGCTGGGGAGGCCTCAGATTCATGGCAGGAGGCAAAAGGCACTTCTTACATGGCGGCAGCAAGAGAAAATGAGGAAGAAGCAAAAGCAGAAACCCCTGATAAACCCATCAGATCTCCTGAGACTTACCCACTATCACGAGAATAGCACGGGAAAGACTGGCCCCCATGATTCAATTACCTCCCCCTGGGTTCCTCCCACAACATGTGAGAATTCTGGAAGATACAATTAAAGTTGAGATTTGGATAGGGACACAGCCAAGCCATATCAACGGAAGGCTAAATGGTTAAGAGCACAAATAAGCCCTGGAACTAGATTGGCTTCTAAACTCAGCTCCACCATGTGCTAGTGTGACTTTGGGTAAGTTGCTTAATCTCTCTGAGCCTTGATTTCCTCATGTGTAAAATGGTTTTCAAATTCATTTATCCAGTCAGTCAATAAACATTTAGTTCCAGGTGCCGAGGATAGCAGTGAACGAGACAGACAAAATCTTTTTTTTTTTTTTTTTTTGAAATAGGGTCTTGCTGTGTCACCCAGGCTGGAGCAATCATGGCTCACTGCAACCGCAACCTCCCAGGCTCAAGGGATCCTCTCACTTTAGCCTCCAATGTAGCAGGGACTACAGGCACACATTGCCATGCCTGGTTAATTTTTTGTATTCTTAGTGGACATGAGGTTTCACCATGTTGCCAAGGCTGGTCTTGAACTCCTGAACTCAAACAATCCTCCTGCCTCAGCCTCCCAAAGTGCTGGATTACAGATGTGAGTCCTTGTGCCTGGCCCAAAATCTTTGCTCTCATAGAGCTGACATTCTAATGGGTAAGAGAGGCAATAAACAAAGATAGAATTTAACATATATCAGCAGAGATTGCAGTATGAGGAAAAGTAAAGCAAAGTGAGGTGAATGAGAAAGCATAGAAACTATTTAGCTAGGATGTAGTAAGAGTTCAAAAATATTAGTGTATCACTTCTTGGCCTTTTGGCTAAGATAAAGTACAAAAATATTAGTGTCATTACACATTGTTATAAATAACCACAAAAAAAATGCTGTTTTAAAAGATTAAATTGTTGGAGAGGGTGAAGGGAAATGAATACTCTCATATACCGCTCGTGGCAGTGCAACTTATTACAGCCTCTTTAGAGGTCAATTTGACAGGTCCTTTTAAATTAAAAATGCCAGCTGGGCGTGGTGGCTCACACCTGTAATCCCAGCACTTTGGGAAGAGAGACAGGTGGATCACTTGCGGTTAGGAGTTCGAGATCAGTCTGGCCAACATGGCAAAACCTCGTCTCTACTAAAAATACAAAAATTAGCCAGGCATGGGGTGCATGCCTGTAATCCCAACTACTCAGGAGACTGAGGCACGAGAATTGCTTGAACCTGGGAGGTGGAGGTTGCAGTGATCTGAGATCACGCCACTGCACTCCAGCTTGGGCAACAGAGCAATACCCGGTCTCAAAAAAAAAAAAAAAAAAAAAAAAAAAAAACTAAAATGCCTATGCCCTATAACCCAGCAGACTTCACTCTAGAGCCTATCTGGGTTCAAATCCTGACCTTGCTATTGACTAGCTGTGTGACCTCTGACAAGTTGCTTAACTTCTCTGTGCCTCAGTTTGCTCATCTGTCCTCAAGGACAAAACCATGAAGTTGCTGTGAAGATGAAATGAATGAACAGATGTAAAACATTTAGAAGCAGCACTTAGCATAAAAATGTTATAAATGTGTTTGCTGCATAAATCTCACTTTTCAGTATCTACCTAGAGAAACACCTGCACATGTACACCAAAAGTAGACTCAGATGTTTATCATTGTTTATAATAGTAGAAAAAAATGGAAATAACCTAGATATCCATCAATAAGGAGATGGGGCCAGGAGCGGTGGCTCACTCCTGTAATCCTAACACTGGGAGTCCAAAGCATGTGGGTTGCCTGAACTCAGGAGTTCAAGACCAGCCTGGGCAACATGGTGAAACCCCATCTCTACTAAAACACAAAAACTAGCCGGGAGCTACTCGAGAGGCTGAGGCAGGAGAATCGCTTGAACCCGGGAGGCAGAGGTTGCCATGAGCCAAGATTGCACCACTGCACTCCAGCCTAGGTGACAGAGCAAGACTCCGTCTCAAAAAAAAAACCATGTTTTTAAAAAGGAGACGGTAAAACAAAGTAAGATATAGTGGTACTATGGAATACAGTACTACAAAACAGCTAAACAGAATTAAGTAGATCTCTATGTTTTGACATGGAAAGATCTCTGAGAGGTGTTACTATGTAACAAAAACATAGTTTCAGAATAACACATATGGGGTGATCCTATCTAAATAAAATGAAATGTACAATATTATATATATGGATACATATATCCATGCATAGAAAAAGATCTGGAAAGATTCACCTCATAGGGATGTTGTTAGAGTTGTTACCTGATAGGAAGTGTAGGAGAAAGCATGATTGGCTGTGAAAGTGGTCAAAAATGATTTTATATTTTACAAGAACATATTCATCTCCAACTTATGCGATTAAAATGAATTTTTCATATAATAAGGAAGTATCATTAAATGATCAGAAGTGAACTGCCTTTTCAACAACGATTCTAAAACAATTTGTTATCCGTAAATAATAAAACGAACCTCTATCCACACCTTGCATTATATACAAAAGTCAACACAAAAATGGATCATAGACCTAAATGTAAAATCTAGAATTACTAAATTTCCAGAAGAAATTATAGGAGATCTCTGTGACCTTAGATTATACAAAGATGTCTTCCATACCATACCAAAAGCAAAATCAATACTAGAAAAAATGGATAAATTGGACTTCATCATAATTAAGTATTCTGCTCTTTGAAAGACACTTCAGGCTGGGTGCAGTGGCTCATGCCTGTAATCCCAGCACTTTGGGAGGCTGAGGCAGGCAGATCACCTGAGGTCAGGAGTTCAAGACCAGCCTGGCCAAAATGGTGAAACCCCATCTCTACGAAAAATACAAAAATTAGCCAGGTATGGTGGTGCACACCTGTAATCCCAGCTACTTGGGAGACTGAAGCAAAAGAATCACTTGAACCTAGGAAGTGGAGATTGCAGTGAGCTGACATGGTGCCATTGCACTACAGCCTGGGTGACAGAGTGAGACTCTGTCTCAAAAAAAAAAAAAAAAAAAAAAAGACACTTTAAAAAATGAAAACAAACCACCACAAACTTGAAGAACATATTTGCAAATCACATGATACAGGATTTGCTTCCATGGTAATCTGAGTGCAGTGGTATTCACAACTAATTGATCATAACCAGTTACAGATTCCTTTGTTCCTTCTCCACTCTTACTGCTTCACTTGACTAGCCTTTTAAAAAAAGGATTTGCATCCAGAATATATAAACAACTCTCAAATGCAATAAGAAGAAGATAAACAGCCCAGTTTTGAAAACTGGGCAAATCATTTCAACAGATATTTCACCCCAAAGAAGATACATGGGGGAAAAAAAGCACATGAAAATATTTTAAGCATCATTAGCCATGAAGGACATTTTTCGTAAAGTAAAACCACAATAAGATAGTACTACGTATGTATTCGAATTGCCAAAGACTGACCTTCACAGACAACAAAAGAAAAAGATAAATGGGGCATTATCAAAATGAGGAAGATGCAAAAGCGGAAACCCCTGAAAAAACCATCAGATCTCGTGAGACTTATTCACTACCATGAGAACAGTATGGGGGAATCTGCGCCCATGATTCAAATTATCTCCCACTGGGTCCCTCCCACAACACATGGAAATTATGGGAGTACAATTCAAGATGAGATTTGGGTGGGGACACAGAGCCAAACCATATCATATCTGATAAGGGATTAATATCCAGAATATATAAAGAACTCTTAAAACTCAACAACACCAATTTTTTTTTTAAAAGTTGAAAGATGGGCAAAGCACTTGAATAGATATTTCTCCAAAGAAAGTATAATATAAGTGGCCAATAAACATATGAAAAGATGTGCAACATCATTCATTAGGGAAATACAAACCAAAACCACAATGCAATACCATTTCATACCCATTAGTATGGGAATTATGAAAAACAAAAATGGAAAATAACAAATGTTGGTGAGAACGTGGAGAAATTTGGAACCCTGTGCATTGCTGGTGGAAATGTGAAATAATGCAGCCACTGTGAGAAACAGGCAGTTCCTCAAAAACTTAAGCATACAATTACCATATGATCCAGCAATTCCACTTCTGGGTTTATATCCAAAAGAATTGAGAGCAGAAATTCAAATGGATACTTGTATACCAACGTTCATAGCAGTATTATACACAGTAGTCAAAACATGTAAACAACCCTAGTGTACATCAGCAGATCATGGATACACTAATGTTGCATATGCATACAATGGAATATTAACAGGGATAAAAATGAAATTCTGATACATGCTAAAATGTGGATGAACCTTGAAGATATTATGATAAGTGAAGTAACCGAGATACAAAAGGACAAATATTTATGATTCCTCCTATATGAGATACCTAGAATGAGAAGATTCATGGAGACAGAAAGTTGAATAGAGGTTATCAGGGGTTAAGGGCATGGGAAATGGGGAGTTATTTTTTAATGGGTACTGAGTTTCTGCTTGGGAAAATGAAAACATTCTGGAACTGGTTAGTGGTGATGATTGCACAGCATTGTGAATGTACTTAATGCCAAGGAATTGTATATGTAAGAATGGAAAAATGGTAAATAAATGTATTTATTTATTTATCTGAGATGGGACCTCGCTCTGTCGCCCAGGCTGGAGTGCAGTGGCATGATCTCAGCTCACTGCAACCTCCACCTCCTAGGTTCAAGTTATTCTCCTGCCTCAGCCTCCTGAGTAACTGGGTTTACAGACACACACCACCATGCCCAGCTAACGTTTGTATTTTTAGTAGAGATGGGGTTTCACCAAGTTGGTCCGGCTGATCTCGAACTCCTGACCTCGTGATCTGCCCGCCTTGGCCTTCCAAAGTGCTGGACTTATAGGCGTGAGTCACTGCACCTGGCCTCAAAAAAATGCTATGTATATTTCATCACAATACAAATGTTTTCTAAAGATGGGCCTTAATATGAGTTGGCAAGGATGTGGAGCAACTGAAATTCTCATACACTGCTCATGGGAGTGTAACATGACACAAACCACTTCGAAAAACATTTTGGCAATTTTTATAAAAGTTAAATATGCACCTACCATATGACCTAGCCATTCCACTCTTAGTTATTTGCCCAAGAGAAATGAAAACATTGTCCATAAAAATACTCGTATGTGAACATTCACAGCAGCATTGTTGTAATTGCCCCAAACTGGAAACAACCCACATGTCTATCATGGGTAAATGGATAAGCTAATTAATGCTTATCCATACAATGGAGTACTACTCAGCAATAAAAAGAAGAACCTAAACTATTGATACACGCAACAACATAGATGAGCCTCAAAATAATTATGCCGAGTGAAAGACACCAGACCAAAATGAGTACATACTGTTTGATTTCTATTTATTTCTATTATTTAAAAATCTAAAAAATGCAAATTAATCAATAGTCAGAGAATGCAGATCAGCAGTTGCCTGGGAATAGGAGTGGGGATGGGAGGGGCTGGAGTGAGGGATTACAAAGGCACATGAGGAAACTTTTGTTGATGATAGACATGTTCACTATCATAGTTGTGATGGTTTCTTTGGGTGTATACATGCATGAGAATTGTCAAACCGTGTACTTTAAACACTTACTATTTATTGTATGTCAAGTATTTTCTCAGTAAAGCTTGCATTTTGGTTTGTTTGTTTTGTTTTGTTTTTTTTTTTTTTTTTTTTTTTTTTTTTTTTTTTTTTTTTTGAGGCGGAGTCTCGCTCTGTCGCCCAGACTGGAGTGCAGTGGCTCAATCTCGGCTCACTGCAAGCTCCGCCTCCCGGGTTCACGCCATTCTCCTGCCTCAGCCTCCTGAGTAGCTGGGACTACAGGCGCCCGCCACCTCGCCCGGCTAGTTTTTTTTTGTATTTTTAGTAGAGACGGGGTTTCACCATGTTAGCCAGGATGGTCTCGATCTCCTGACCTCGTGATCCGCCCGTCTCGGCCTCCCAAAGTGCTGGGATTACAGGCTTGAGCCACCGCGCCCGGCCGGTTGTTTGTTTTGTTTTTTGATCCTCCCACCTCAGGCTCCAGAGGAGCTGGGACTGCAGGTGCGGGCCACCACGCCTGGCTAATTTTGTTTATTTTTATTTGTAGACATGGGGTCTTGCTATGTTTCCCAGGCTGGTTTCAAACTCCTGGGCTCAAGCGATCTGCCCATCTCAGCCTCCCAAAGTTCTGAGATTACTGGCGTGAGCCACCGCACCTGGCTGGTAAAGCTGTTTTAAAAATAAGTCTTTTAAGGCTAGATGTGGTGGCATAGGCCTGTAATTCCAACACTACTACCATGAACTGTTCATACATGTCTATCGTCCTTAGTAATCTGGGACCGGATGCTGGGGACGTGTGTCTCAGTTCTCTCTTCATAGACTCATCTCCCACTCCCACACTTGCAGAACTAGAACCACGTACTCTGTGATTTCATTTATTATATGCTAAAGCCGTTCTTACAAAACAACAGAGGAAAGATCATTCAATATATTATGGTAAGAACATCAGTTAGCTAACATTTGGGGGGGAATATAATTTTTTTCTATTCATTTTATTTATCTGTATCAACCCCAAGTTAACACAAAATTAAATACATGTTATTAAATAGAATTGAGTATCTAATAGATCTTTGAACTGATAGCAGCTTTCTAAGCTTTGAAGGAACAAGAAGAAATTACAAGAGAAAAGATCAACAGATTTGGCTACATAAAATCCTGAAAGTTCATACACTGAAAAATACAACCAAAAGGAAAATAACCAATTGGTATGACAAAGGATTAATGTCTATATTTTATAAAGCACTCATGGAAATCTACCAAAAAACATGTCCCCAAATATAAATGGTCAGAGATACTTCACACAAGACGAAATGGAATGAGTAAACAAGCATGTGGCAAAATATTCAACCTCACTAGTGGCTTTTTTTTTTTTTTTTTTTTGAGATAGAGTTTCACTCTGTCACCCAGGTTGGAGTGAAGTGGCACCATCTCAGCTCACTGCAACCTCTGCCTCCAGGGTTTGAGCGATTCTCCTGCCTCAGCCTCTCAAGTAGCTGGGATTACAGGTGCATGCCACCACACCTTGCTAATTTTTTGTATTTTTAGTAGAGATGGGGTTTCGCCATGTTGGCCAGGCTGCTCTTGAACTTTTGACCTCAAGTGATCCGCCTGCCTCGGCCTCCCAAAGTGCTGGGATTATAGGCATGAGCCACCGCACCCGGCCTAGTGGGGATTTTTAGTGCAAGTCAAAATAATTATATTAGCAAAAGTTAAAAATAGGTGATTACCAGGATGGCACAAGTGTAGTAAAATTGCAAGGATCCTCTGAGAAAGGCTTTTTGGCAATACACATACGCTACTACAAAAGCATTCAGACCCTTTGACATAATGCTCTCTTTCTAAGGGTTACTGCCAATCACTCCCCTGAATTAATCACAGATGCACCACTTCTCCCACATCTGAGTCTCCAGCCCAGATCACGCACCTGAGCTCAGGACTGGGTCTATAAGATATCTCCAGGCTGATGTTCCCCCGCACCCTCAGCCCTGTGTTTCAGACTCATCTCCTCATCTTCTCCTCAAGCACACTCCTCTGCCTCCTCCTTGTTCCGGTGAATGCATCACTGAGTCACCAAGCCAGAAACCTGGGAGTCATCCTAATTACCTCCTTGTCCCTCACCCCTGCACATTCATCATTTCCCAGTCAGATCCTGCCAATACTCCATCTGCAATGTCTTTTGAGTCTTTGAGCCCCCTCCTACTCAGCCCCACAGTCACAGATCTAAGTCTCAGCCTCCTGTTTCTTGCTTGTATTGTTGACAGAGACCTGACCCATGTCCTCCAAGCCACACACATTTCCTTCAAACATTCTACATGGAGGAGTTTGAGTTATCTTTTTAAAGCACAACACTGATTCTGTCCTCCTTAAAATCTTTCAACAGCTCTCCATTGTCTACCCACAGGCTAAAGTCCAAGATCCTAAAGATTTAGCTGCCCTCTGTGTTACAACCTGCTTCACCACCATTTTTTCTCTGATAAGCTTATCCTAGCTTTCCCTCCCCACCCCCGCAGCCTGCTTCTCATATTATTATTTGTTCCTTGAGAGCAAGAACTAGATCTTAATCATCTCTGCATCCTCAGTTCATAATACAGAGCTTGACACAGAGTAAGCACTCAATAAGTGTTGGTTGAAGGAATAGATTTATTCTAAGGAAAATATTCAACTGAAGGAAAAAGCTGTTCACTGTAGCAACATGCATAATAGAGAAAAAGTACAGAAAGCTAAATATCCAACAACAGAGAACTTGTATTAATTGTGGGGCATCCATTAATGGAATATGATACAGCTGTTAAAATAGTAATTATGAGGATTATGTAGCAACTTGGAAAGTGTTTCTAATATAATAAAAACAGAATACAAAGTGGTCTGTATGCTAGGACTAAAATTATGTAAAAGCATGCATGCACACAAACCGATCAGAAAGAGAACAGGAAGAGGAACAAATGAATACAGATGATGTGTTTAGGGTGTTTGGGGAGGTACTGTTTGCGATTTACTTAGCTCTTTCCAAATTCCCTTTATTGTTGTTAGAATGTCGTTTGTGCATAAATACAAATTGAGAGAGAGAAATATACTGAAAAAGATGCTTTGATTTCCTCAAGTCCTTTGATAACCTGTGGCATAAAAACAAACCATTCACCTGGGAGGCAAGAGACAAGCCCCCTCATCCCCAAACGGGCTGTGTGATCTTGATTAAGTGAGATCTGCAGCTCTAACCAGCCATTTCTCCTATCCTCTCTAGCTGGAAAACACATGGTTATCCCCCCACTCCCACAGCAACTCCTCCACCATTTCTGTTGATTGTACCATCTTCCCAGTGCTCTCAGATTAAAAACCTCAGAACCAACTTCCATTATCTCATCACCTTCACCTTCTCTCTACTCCTCACCTCCAATTAATCGATCCTTTCCAATAATCTCTTATAACATGCTTTATTGTGGATCGTATCCCGATTTTAGACAAGGAGGAGTTCCTGCCCTCCTAGTTAATACTTTCTGCTTGGTTAATACTGTCTGCTTGAAAGGAGCCAACAGTGTTTCCCTCTCTTGCTCCTCTGCAGACTGCTGAGGGGTAAAGTGGATGGTAGAGATAGAGACTTGTGAAATGGAACCTCTTGAGTTAGGAGCTTGATCCCATGGTGAGAAGAATTCAGGCACAGGCTGGATGCTGTCAGGGATAGTACAGTAGGACTTGGCACAATGAGTGGGATGCTGACTCCGTTTATTCATTCAACAAGTATTTACCAAGTGCTGGACACAGTGCCGAGGCTCTGTTCAGTGGCAAAGGGCCTGCCCAGATGAATTAGGGCAGGCTCCATCCTGGAGCTGCTCAGTTTGGTGGAGGACAGGTAACTAAATTTGCCCTTGTAACCCAATGTGCTGTGTGCCCTCACCAAGTTTGAACACAAGCCTCTGGGGTAAGAATGAGAGATTTACCCTGACTGAGGGGACCATGAGCTCACAGAACCAGAGGGACTTGAACTGTGCATTTCCAAGGCTGAGTGTGGGATTAGGTGATACCCAGGAAGGGGGTTTGGCTGTTCATGGCGGTTCCAAGCTTAGGAATCAAGTCCACGAGCAGTCTTGAAAGAGCTGACTCTGGCCACTGGCTCAGGCCTATAATCCCAGCACTTTGGGAGGTCGAGGCGGGCGGATCGCTTGAGTCCAGGAGTTCGAGACCAGCCTAGGCAACATGGCGAAATCCCGCCTCTACAAAAAAAAAAAAAAAAAATACAAAAAATTAGTTGGGTGCGGTGGCGTAGGCCTGTTGTCCCAACCCCAGTGGGGGCTGAAGTGAGAGGATCGCTTGAGCCCGGGCTGCCGAGGCTGCAGTGAGCCATGCACTCCAGCCTGGGTGACAGAGTGAGCCCCTGTCTCCCAAACAAACAAACAAACAAACAAAAAGAGCTGACTCCCTTGGAACAAACTAGCTTGGCGGGGCTTGAGCTTTGAAGTTTGGGATTGCGGGAAGAGAGCAATGGAGCCAGATAAAGTTCGGACCTGCTCCCTTACGGCAGGAAACGGAGGGCCAAGGGCAGTTTCGAAGCAGGATCAGATCTACATTTTAGTTAGATATAACCAGACGATCTCTAATATCCTCCCTCCTCCCTGAGTTTCTGTAAGTGCCAAATGCGATGTACAGGAAGCAAGCGCGGGGGTGGAGGATGTCAGGGTTAAAGCAGAGAAGCAAGAGGGGGTTAAAAACATTGTTGGAGGCCGGGCGCGGTGGCTCAAGCCTGTAATCCCAGCACTTTGGGAGGCCGAGACGGGTGGATCACGAGGTCAGGAGATCGAGACCATCCTGGCTAACATGGTGAAACCCCGTCTCTACTAAAAATACAAAAAACTAGCCGGGCGAGGTGGCGGCCGCCTGTAGTCCCAGCTACTCCGGAGGCTGAGGCAGGAGAATGGCCGTAAACCTGGGAGGCGGAGCTTGCAGTGAGCTGAGATCCGGCCACTGCACTCCAACCCGGGCGACAGAGCAAGACTCCGCCTCAAAAAAAAAATAATAATAATAATTGTTGGCTCTTCCCAACTCAGTATTGCTGCCTGGCTGGCTCGAGGGAACACGAAAAAAGGACAGACAAAATACGTTGAAGAAATAACATTAAATATTTATTAAAATGTATTCTATTGATTATATAATCATCTGTACGTGAGATTGGAAGTAGGCTCACTTTGAATTCTCCTTGAGGGCAGGGATGTTGTGTAGTTCATCTTTGTATTCCCAGCACCTAGCACAGAATCAGGCACACAGGAGACGCTCAACAAATATGGGAGGAGGAAGGGCGGAAAAAGTGGTGGGAAGAAATCGCCCTTAGGAGACACTCTCCTTCCGCCGTGGTTCTCCAGCTCCGGACTTCCGACCTCCCACCAGCAGATGGCAAGAAAGAGTCCCGGCGCGCCAGCAAAGGGCTGAACTGGGCGGAGCATCTGAATAGCCGGCGCGCGCAGTCTCCGGGCCCAATTTCTACGCGCACCGGAAGACGGAGGCCCTCTTTCCTTGCCTAACGCAGCCATGGTAAGCTGTTTACTTAGCGAGCTCCTAGGACGTATCCGCCTCCATCCTCCCCGGGCCGGGACTGCCCGAGGTCTCGGGACTCCTACTGGGGATGGCCGGACAGAGGCGAAGGGATCACGGCCTCCGTGGTAGGCCGGGACGGGCTCCAGGGCGCAGAGCGAACGCTGGCCTAGGGTTGGGGAGGCGCGGATCTGGTGCTGCTGTTGGGAAGGCCTCTGTCTCTGACCCGGCCACACGTCGTGTTCCCGGGAGAAGCTGGTTTTCCTCCCGAGCCGGAGCCGCGGCTGGGCCGGGAGCAGAGACTGCGAGCCCGAGGCGGGTGGGCGCTGGGTCCGCCCGGCGGAGAAAGATTTTCTTTGTCATTGTCTTTTTGGCACGGCCCGACTTTACCATGTGTGGCCGGTAAGCATCTGGACACAGCATTAAAGAGGCTTCCTTACTCTTAAAGTAAAATTGGTGTCAGCTTTTGGCTTTAGTGTACGAAGGAGCAGCACATGTGTTTGTGCGGGTGTCAGAATAATCTTGTTCCAGACGTCAAAAACACGGTAATAAACTGTGAAAACTTAAGAAACACAGGCAGACTCCTGGCTCATTTCTGTTGCTGTGCGTCCCCCGGCCATTTCACTAGTATGGTGTCCTGGAAAGACCCTAAACTCTAAACATGAAAATGTTTATGCAAGTAACATGGAAATACTGTAGCAAGGTTCTGAAAGATAGTAATCAGTAAACGTTCTGAACCATAGTAACCAAGAATCTTCTCTGTTACAATAAGACTTGTTGCAGCTTATGGATCTCACGGTATTTGCTAGGTAACTGTTTGCTGCTTCTGTTTTATCGGAACTACACTTCTTTAATATTGTCCACATTTTGCTGAAGATGAAACTAAACAGAGTTATTTCTAGAAGTTACACACTAGGTTTTGTAAGCTGCTCTGAAACCTGATTAACAGCATTGCAACCTAAAACTTTCAGGCTCGTGGTCCCAAGAAGCATCTGAAGCGGGTAGCAGCTCCAAAGCATTGGATGCTGGATAAATTGACCGGTGTGTTTGTAAGTATCTTATATAAATATTTCCGTGGCCGCTGTTTTTAATGCCTCCCAGGACTCATTTGGGGACCAGGCTAGGGGAGGAATATCTGTTATTGGCTTCCTCTGCTCTTGAAGGAGCTGTGCTATCTAGCTGTCCCCCACTTCCAGTCTGTTTAATATTTTTGTACCTCGTTTATTCCACATACCACATAGTACATTTACATGGACTCAGGATTCATGTTCTTAATGATCCTAGTCCTCTGACAGGGAAGATGCTGTAAAACTTTAAGGTATGAAATAGTTTTGGAAGCTTTTTACACCTCCTGTGTAAAAGCCCAAGTTGGGTGTAATGGACAGTCTTGGTGTTCAGTTAGTGGATCTAGTGGACTAGGAGGTGGGTTTGAGTGCTTGAGTGAATCCCAACAGTGATTATCATTTTTAACGTTACAGGCTCCTCGTCCATCCACCGGTCCCCACAAGTTGAGAGAGTGTCTCCCCCTCATCATTTTCCTAAGGAACAGACTTAAGTATGCCCTGACAGGAGATGAAGTAAAGAAGATTTGCATGCAGCGGTTCATTAAGATCGATGGCAAGGTCCGAACTGATATAACCTACCCTGCTGGATTCATGGGTAAGTGGAAGTTTTAAATACTCTGGAGATGCATATGGATGGAAACCTTATAGTATCCGAATACTACTGTCTTGATCATATCTCTAACCTTGTAATCTGTCAAGTCTCTCAGAAACAGCCTGACCTTCCCTCTGTTTTTTACTTAAATAAAAAATATGCAAATAAAAATGAAATGTTTCTCAAAACTAAATTTCTATTCACTTTTAAATTTTACATGCAGTCATAAAAACAGCATCTTGAAATATTGAAGATCTGGCCATGATCTTTAATCTTTAGAATCTTTGTTTGATTAGAACTGGGAGGCACATGGGGGTTCTTTTTTTGTCTTAGAGAGCTATGGTTGTTGCTTGGCATGAGGTAGTGGGGATCACTGTATGTAGTAACGGGTTACTGCTTGATTTCAGATGTCATCAGCATTGACAAGACGGGAGAGAACTTCCGTCTGATCTATGACACCAAGGGTCGCTTTGCTGTACATCGTATTACACCTGAGGAGGCCAAGGTGAGTGTGGCAAGCAAACTGGGTCTTTACTCAGTATAGTTACTTAGTTGTAAGGGCCTGCATTCAGTGCGAGTGCTGCTTACAATGAGGTGGGTATTGATTACTTAAAATCTCATACCTATTAATACCAAGCTAACAATTTGATGAGATTCTGTCTTACATGTAAATTTATTAAAAGTCTGGCTGATAGCTGTAGAGCATTGCTGGATACCTAAAATTGACCCCTATTTGAAGTTAACTTCCTCAGCAGATTTTCTTTTTTTGTGGTAGAAATGAATTTCAGTTGAACTGTGACTTCCTGGTGTCTCTTAAGAGTCAAGGAGAATGATTTCTGGGAACTTGTTTATTGGGTACCTGAAATATGAGCCCTTTGCCGAGTCTCCATTTGTGGGGGTAGCTTTACTTTGGGGAGGGGAAGGTGTCGATGGAGGAAATGGACAGTCCTTGAGGCACTAGCTTGAGGTTTAGAAAAAGATTACAGTCTTTGATTATTTAATCCAGTTTGTTTTGATGGCTTTACACAAAAGTTTAGGGCTGTTTGGATTATTGGCTGTAAATGAAGGTTAATTTAATTGGCTTATGTGGCTCCTAATTTCCTTTTGCACAACCTTGTTAGCAGGCTGGAGGGCACATCCAGTGGCATCTGTGATGATTTGATATCAGCGAGTAGAGATCCAAAATTGAAATGCTATGTGAAATATTTGTTGATTGGATGAACTGGTAATACAATTGCTGTTGGTGAAACGAAACTCAGTACAGGGAGCTATTAAGATACAGTCAAGTTGAAGGGAAGAATTCCCAGGGCCCCGTAAGGCTTAAGGAGCCTGGGAAACTGGAGTGGCATTTATGTTGGAGGAGTGGAGGGCAATGGTGGATGTTAGAGGATGAGCCTAGAGAAGGGCTGTATGCAACATACACTTGAGGGTGGAAAGAATGGTCAGCGCCAGAATTATTCTGCAGCAGTTAGGGAACCCATGGTTCCTGTGTAGGGTTAAAAAGTATATGTGAGATGGATTGAATGTGGTTAACCCTTGTATTTTTCTAGTACAAGTTATGCAAAGTGAGAAAGATCTTTGTGGGCACAAAAGGAATCCCTCATCTGGTGACTCATGATGCCCGCACCATCCGCTACCCCGATCCCCTCATCAAGGTGAATGATACCATTCAGATTGATTTGGAGACTGGCAAGATTACTGATTTCATCAAGTTCGACACTGGTAAGCATCCTCTGTGCTACCTGGGTACCCTCTTTAAGGCCTAGATCATTATGAATTGCACAGGGTCTGGGTATCTTTTTATTAAAAACCATCTGCTCTGATCCCCCAGGTTTGTTTATAGCCAGAGGCACAAATGCTCAGAATATTCATTTCTTCTTTTAAATTGTGTTTTATAGAGGGGTTTCTTACTGTGTTGCCCAGACTGTTCTCGAACTGATTATAGGTGTGAGCCCTGGGAGTCCTAGCATGGGCAGCAGTTCCATATGAGAAAATGCAAATGGGGGGAAAAGGAGGAATAAAATTTGTTTTGGACCCATCTCTGAACTGCTTGTCATTTGTTATATTGGGTTGAAGCAGATGATTTCTTCCTGCCTAGGTAACCTGTGTATGGTGACTGGAGGTGCTAACCTGGGAAGAATTGGTGTGATCACCAACAGAGAGAGGCATCCTGGATCTTTTGATGTGGTTCACGTGAAAGATGCCAATGGCAACAGCTTTGCCACTCGACTTTCCAACATTTTTGTTATTGGCAAGGTAAGTCTGGGTTTTCTTTCTCTCTAGTCCGGGGAAGTATGTCAATGCAAATGGGTGCTGGGATTGCAGCATCCAGGCTTCTCGCTGGCTCTGCTGAACCTAGTGCAAAGCCTCTTCTGGATAGGACTCACGCAGAGCTGGGCTGAGTTATAATGATTAGCCTTAGGTACTACTAAACTTTGACTCCCTTGAATAAATGGTGGGTACCTGCTATGTACAATAAACTTGTAAGATATTAATTATGAAGGGCATACAGTGAGTTTCATAGGACAGCCCCAGAAACCCAAGCAGTGGGTACTTTTGGTAACCAGCATCCGTGTCTTAAAACTGCCTAGCTGTTGCCAAGTGCTCTCACAAACAGACTTCAGTTCTGTTAAATGAGGTGACAAGTGTAGCATGTGCCAAGCCACTATGAGTTGATGTGTGGTGGGTTTTCATTCTCCTTGTTTTCTCTTCCAGGGCAACAAACCATGGATTTCTCTTCCCCGAGGAAAGGGTATCCGCCTCACCATTGCTGAAGAGAGAGACAAAAGACTGGCGGCCAAACAGAGCAGTGGGTGAAATGGGCCCCTGGGTGCCATGTCAGACCTTTGTACGTAATTAAAAATATTGTGGCAGGATTAATAGCATTCTGGTTTTCTCGGGGGGGCGGGGGGGGTTGTTTTTTTTTAAATTCAGTTTCCTGCTATTTTACTGCATAACATGAACAGTGATTAAATTCTCAGGCAGGCTTAGGCAGTCTGTGTTATTGGCTGGGCTTAGTCGGTGGTGGGAAGTAGAAGATAACCAGACTTGGGAAAGGAACAGCAACTAACCAAGGAGTAGAGAGAGCCAAGAAATCCCAGAGTATTGATCTCGCCCCTCGACTTGGCCAAGAACTTCTCTACCCAGTGGGCCCCTCTGCCCTGTTAAGCTCCCTTGGCTTTTTAAAAATCTGCCCTCATTTTCATCTCCAGTCTTTATTGCACTAGCCCATCCACAAGCCTGGCTCATCTGTTTTTCCCATTCCTGTGCCCATCTTGCCAAACGCAGGATGAAAATCTCCAACTGCCCTTAAAGGTCATCATAAATGAGCTGTTGTTGTTGCAAAGCAGTGCACTTCCATGGACTTAGTGCCCTTATTAATCTCCAGCTGCCGCTGCAGTCCTCAACTTTGTTTTTCAGAGGACAGAGATGTAGAACATAAACTTGTTCTTGCTTGCCCAAATGTGTCAGATCATGTCAGGTTTGCTTGCAAGTCTCAGGAAGATGTGCCCCTGCTTCGTAGGGTCTACTGTCACACACCTTTTCCTCAATCCAGTCCCTCCTGTCTGTGTCAATTATCCTGCCTTGTGATTTCAACCTTTTCTCAACCTGCTCTCTCGTTCCTGTTACCCTATAAAGCATGTCTTCCTGCTAAAAATGAAAACCTCCTTTGCCACCTATAGCAGGGCTTTTCAGCTTTGATACTGTTAATGTTTGGGGCGACATAATTTGTGGGCAGCTGTCCTGTTCATTGTGTGATGTTTAAAAATATTCCTATCCTCTATCCACTAGATATCCGCCACCCACCCCCTGAGTCATTATACCAAAATTACTTCAGACATTGCCAAATGCCCTCTGGGAAGCGAAGTTGCCCTGTGTTGAGAGGTACTCCCTTGTAAATGCTGTATCTCACATCATGTTTCCCAGGCATAATGGTTTAGTAGTGGATAAGAGGCTTGCAGAGGCACTGTGCCTTAGGGCAGTGTCTCTACCTGGCAGCATCCTGGGCTTTGAGTCAGCAGACTACTTGGTCTTGCCAGAGAAAATCAGCTAAAGGAGGCACGCCCAGGGGTCCTGAAGCCCAGATTTGGTCCTGTAGGACTTCTTTGCCATTCATATTGCAGATGCCAAAGCACGACTGGCTGGGGTCCCATTAATTTTTTTAAGAGACAGGGTCTTGCTCTGTCACCCAGGCTGGAGTGCAATGGTTCAGTTATAGCTCATTGCAGCCTCAAACTCCTGGGCTCAAGAGATCCTCCAGCCGCAGCCTCCTGAGTAACTGGGACTATAGGCACGCACCGTGACGCCAAGTTAATTTGTTTCTGTAGGGAAGGTCTTGCTACATTGGGCAGGCCAGTCTTGAATTCCTGGGCTCAAGTGGTCCTCCCACCCTGGCCTCCCAAAGTGCTGGGATTATAGGTGTGAGCCACTGTACCTGGGCCAGAAAAGGAATCTCTGCAGGGACTGGACCCAGCTAAATCAGGGATGGGAAAGGTGTGTGAGTAGGCTTGCCAGATATCTTGCTTTAAGAATGGTTCTCTTGCTGAGAATGGAGCTCATCCTGGTGGCCAGTTGTGATGAGAGGCCAGGTCAGAAGTAACCTTATGGTACCCTTCAGAAACAGGCAGGTGAGGCCGGGCGTGGTGACTCACACCTATAATCCCAGCACTTTGAGAGGCCAAAGCAGGTGGATCGATTGAGCCCAGGAGTTTGAAACTAACTAGTCTGTGTAACGTGGCAAAACCCTGTCTACCAAACATTGGCTGGGCGTGGTGTCATGCATCTTTGGTCCCAGCTATTTAGGAGGCTGAGGTGGGAAGATCACTGGACCCTGGGGAATGGAGGTTGTAGTGAGCAATGATTGTGCTACTGTACTCCAGCCTGGGTGACAGAGTGAGACCCTGTCTTAAAAAGAACAGGCAGGTGAGACTAGGAAAGGCCAGAGGGCAGGACTCTAGCCAGCAACCTGGATGCAGGATCCTGAATGCTGGTAGGCTGGCTCTTGGTGCTACGCCACCCAACACATCCTTGGCTACACTTTGCTTCTTTCTAGGTACTAAAGTCTCTGCTCAGCAGATGATAGAAATTTAGCTAAGGGAATTTTAGCCAAGAGACCAAAGCAAATAGGGAAAATGAGAAGCCTCAGAGTTCCTTTCACATATACGATGGTTTCCTAGATGCTAATTGGTGAACCAGTTAGCACAACTGGAGAATTGGTGTGTTCAGCTGTGGTCTCATAGGGAGATACGGGGTTTTGTTTAATTTTTATTTTTGGAGACAGGATCTCACTTTGTCACCCAGGCTGGAGTGCAGTGGCAGGATATCATGACTCAATGCAGCCTTGACGTCTCAGGCTCAAGTGATCCTCCCACCTCAGCTCCCTGAGTAGATGGGACTATAGGAGCACACCACCATGCCTGGCTAATTTTTTTTTTTTTTTTGATAGAGATGAGGGTCTTGCTATGTTGTCCAAATTCCTGGGCTCAAGTGATCCCTCTCAAAGTGCTGGGATTACAAGCAAGAACCATTGCGCCTAGCCTGGGAGATTTCTTTTCAAAATTTTAAACTTCTTGTGGTTTTTTATTTATTTGTTAAACTAGCACAGGGATTTTTGTTTTGTTTTGTTTATTTTGAGACAGAGTGTCGCTCTTATTGCCCAGGCTGGAGTGCAATGGCATGATCTCAGCTCACCACAGCCTCCGCCTCCCAGGTTCAAGCGTTTCTCCTGCCTCAGCCTCCTGAGTAGCTGGAATTACAGGCATGTGCCACCACGCCCGGCTAATTTTGTATTTTTAGCAAAGACGGGGTTTCTCCATGTTGGTCAGACTGGTCTTGAACTCCCAACCTCAGATGATCTGCCCACCTTGGCCTTCCAAAGTGCTGGGATTACAGGCATGAGCCACGGCACCCGGCCGGGATCCCCCCCCCCACCACCCCACTAGCAACTTGGAAGATTTCCATTCTAATACCAGGCAGGTGGACTTAGCCCAAGGGCCTTGAATCATCTAAATGAGCTACAAATTTCCAAATAAAATGGCTTGTGTCTTTGTAAGGCTTTTAAAGCCTTCCAATTTGCTTCATATTCTTAGAGCTGAAGGAAACCTTTGAGATCATCTCAGCAGTGAGCCAAACAGAAGTCCTGAGATGAAACAGACTGAAGCCAGCAGAACTTAACCAGGTTTAGTTTACATCCCTGTGCCTCCAGCCAGGCTAGGCCTCACATCTGAGTCAGAGTAGCACAATGCAGCACAGCTTTGAATAAGAATAACAAATAGCTAGGATATATAGAATAGTTTACAAAGCCATTTTGATTTTTTGATACCCAAATCCTGTATTCTTTTCCCTAAACCAGATAGAGAAGAGTGATACCTCCCTCCGGCCTGTCTGTTTATACTGTCCCCATCAAACTCCAGCCAAAAGCTTTGGACACATCCTTGATTCCTGTCCTTTTATCAGAAAATCCTGGTGACTCTACCTTCAAAATATGTCCAGAATCCATATTTAGTGATACTTAGAAATAATTGCTCGATTTTGCACAATCATACAGCTTTTTATGGAGTCCTTATCTTTGAGGATACATAATAAAGGATTTGCAGAAGAAATGATGAGCAGTCTGAAATTTGCTTCAAGTCTGGGTGCAGTGGTTCATGCCTGTAATCCCAGCTCTTTAGGAGGCCAAGATGGGAAGATCATTGAGGCCAGGAATTCAAGACCAGACTGGGCAATGTAGAGAGACACACCACCACCTCTACAAAAATTTTAAAAATTAGCTGAGCGTGGTGGTTCTCACCTGTAATTGAAGCTACTTGGGAGGCTTAGGTGAGAGGATAGCTTGAGCCCAGGAATTTGAGACTACAGTGAACTATGACTGCAACTGCACTCCAGCCTGGGTAACAGAACAAGACCCTGACTCAAATAAAAATGACCATGTATTGATAATGTTGAAGGTGAACGATGGGTAGAAGGGATTCATTACCCTCTTCTGTATATCTTTGAGATTTTTCATAATAAATATATAAAGGAACAAATAGCACAATGTATGCCCTCCTCCCAGATAATATCAGACCACTTCTCACCTGCCCACCCTGGTCTGAACCACCAACAACTCTTGCCTGCACACTAGATTATAGATAGCACCAGCCCATAACGGGTCTCTTGGCTTCCATTCTTGACCCCTCCAGTCTCAACCCAGCTGCCGAATGGGATCCTGTTTAAGATAGGTCAGGTCACTCCTCACTCATGCTCCTAAGTAAGCTCCCATCTATCTCAACTCAGACTAAAAGCCACAGCCATAAGAACCTGCGAGGCCCTCACAGTCTGCCTTCTCACCTCATTTACCTGTTCCCTGAGTCAATCTGTTTAGCCACACTGGCCTCTTTGATGTTTCTTGAACACAAGAGGCATTCTGCCTCAGTACTTTGCATTGATTCTTATTGTAGTTTATATTATGAACATTCTCAAATATGCAGGAAAGTTGAGACAGCAGTATAGTGATTACCTATATAGACACCAGCTGGATTCAATAATGGCTAAGATTTTGCCATATTTGCTTTATTTTCATGCCTGTATATGTACACAAACATCTGTTTTTCTGAACACTTCGAAAGTAAATTGCAGCCAGGCACGGATGGCTCACGCCTGAAATCCCAGCACTTTGGGAAGCCAAGGTGGGAGGATCTCTTGAGCCCAGGAGTTCAAGACCAGCCTGGGCAACATAGGGAGACCCACCAACTCTAAGAAATACAAAAAAGTTATCTGGATGTGATAGCACTGGCCTCTAGGTACAGCTACACAGGAGGCTGAGGTGGGAGGATCACTTCAGCCCAGAAGGTGAAGGTTGCAGTAAGCTAAGATTATGCCACTGCACCCCCAGCCTGGGTGACAGAGTGAGACTGTCTCAAAATGTTTTGAGATGAAGTTTCGTTCCTGTTTCCCAGGCTGGAGTGCAATGGCACAATCTCTGCTCACTGCAACCTCCGCCTCCCAGGTTGAAGCAATTCTCCTGCCTCAGCCTCCTAAGTAGCTGGGATTGCAGGTGTGAGCCACCACACCTGGCTAATTTTTGTAGAGACGGTTTCACCATGTTGGTCAGGCTGGTCTCGAACTCCTTACCTCAGGTGATCCGCCCTTCTCATCCTCCTGAAGTGCTCTGATTACAGGCATGAGCCACCACTCCTGGCCTCAAAATTTTTTTTAAAAAAGGGGTGGCTGGGTGCAGTGTCTGACACCTGTAATCCCAGCACTTTGGGAAGCAAGGCGGGCAGATCGCGAGGTCAGGAGTTTGAAACCAGCCTGGCCAACGTGGTGAAATCCCATCTCCACTAAAAATACGAAAATTAGCCAGGTGTGCTGGTGGGCAACTGTAATCCCAGCTACTCAGAAGGCTGAGGCAAGAGAATTCGCTTGAACCTGGGAGGTGGAGGGTGCAGTGAGCCGAGATTGTGCCAGCACACTCCAGCCTGGGGGACAGCAAGACTGCATCTCCTGGGGGAAAAAAAGGGGGTTGGGTTGGGGGGGCACGTGTTCTCAGGACCTCCTGAGGGCTGTGTCACAGAAAAATCAAAACGGTGTTTTAAAGTACATTGCAGACATGATCTCAGGTTCCTGGTACCAAAAGGTGGCAAGTGCTGGGTCTGAGGGACTCCACCCAAGGAGTTAATTTCCATGCTCCCTTGAACATAAACTGGATATCCAAGAGTGATGCTATCTTTTCAGGTACAACTTTCTCTCCCGAATCGGAAATCCACTCATCTGCTCCAGGTTGTTTAGCTTGGGAAATTCCCCAAACACAAACATCAATTTTAAAGCCCAAAGGTTCTGGGCACGGTGGCTCACACCTGTAATCCCAGCACTTTGGAAGGTGGGCGGATCACCTGAATTCGGGAGTTCGAGACCAGTGTGGCCAACATAGCAAAACCCCATCTCTACTAAAAATACAAAAATTAGCCGGGCGTGGTGGCTGGCACCTGTGGTCCTAGCTACTCGGGAGGCTGAGGCACAAGAATCGCTTGAACCCAGGAGGCGGAGGTTGCAGTGAGCCAAGATCATGTCACTGTACTCCAGCCTGGGTGACGCAAAGCAAGACTGTCTCAAAAATAAATAAAATACTATTAAATTTAAAAATACTCTATTGTGAAGTCCATGTAGCCAGTTGATTCTCACAGAATGCTTCTATTGACTTTTGCCAAACTTTCATATCCATAGCCAACCTATGGTTATGGTTGCAATTGACAAAAGAACGTTAGCTCCCATGAGAGTATTGGTTGATATTTTTGTTTGCATTAACAAATAAGACAAAAGTGAAACAGCAAATACATATATGTTGGAACTTCAACTCACCTGTCGACGTGAGCAGCTTTTTGCTGACTTGGAGAATAGTTCTTAAATACTGAAAGAATATTTCCTTAATTTTAAACTTTTTTTTTAATTTTTAGAGACAGGGTCTCTATTGCCCAGGTGGGAATGCACCCTGCTACTCACAGGCACAATCACAACACCCTGCAGCCTTGAACTCCTGGGCTTAAGTGATCCCCCTGGGACTACAGGCACATGCCATCACCCTTGGCAATTTTTTTGTACAATTCACAATGTAATGGCTACAGTGACAGCACATTTCTAAGTTTAACCTGCGTTTTTAAGCATTTTCTCCATCACTTAACTAGACAATCACCAAAACAATTAACCAAATTCTGATTTGTAGTGTTTGCCAATTTCCATGGCTGATTTGAGGCTACCAACATGTCACTGAACAAGGAGTTGGGAGATGCACGTAGCACACCATTACATAGCATTTCTATCATGCAGATACAACAAGTGTGAATAACTTCAAGGGCATCATAGAGAATAGTAAAATGTAGGAAAATAATTAGGAAGTGATGAGATTTTAGTATTACCTTTTTTTTTTTAGACAGTCTCGCTCTGTCAAAACATATATATATATTTTTTTTTTGTGTGTGTGTGTGTGTGTGTGTGTGTGGTTTTTTTGAATTTTTTGGCTGGGCATGGTGGCTTATCCCTGTAATTCCGGAACTTTGGAAAGGCCATGGCAGGAGGACTGCTTGAGCCCTGGAGTTCGAAACCAGCCTGGGTAAGATGGCAGGACCCCCACCTGTACAAAAAAAAAAATTTTTTTTTGCCAGGCACAGTGGCTCAAGCCTGTAATCCCAGCACTTTGGGAGGCTGAGATGGGCGGATCACGAGATCAGGAGATCGAGACCATCCTGGCTTACATGGTGAAACCCCGTCTCTACTAAAAAATACAAAAAACTGGCCGGGCGAGGTAGCTGGCATCTGTAGTCCCAGCTACTCGGGAGGCTGAGGCAGGAGAATGGCGTAAACCCGGGAGGCGGAGCTTGCAGTGAACCGAGACCGTGCCACTGCACTCCAGCGTGGGCAACAGAGCGAGACTACGTCTCAAAAAAAAAAAAAATTTTTTTTTTTTCTTGACAAGGTCTCACAGCACTGATTTCGGCTCACTGCTGCCTGGACCTCCTGGGCTCAAGCAATCCTCCCACCTCAGTCTCCTGAGTAGCTGGGACTACAGGTGCACGCCACCATGCCCAGCTAATTTTTTTGTGTGTTTTTTGTAGTGACAAGGGTTTTGCCATGTTGTGCAGGCTGGTCTCAAACTCCTGAGTTTAAGCAATCTACCCACCTCGGGCTCCCAAAATGTTGGGATTACAGGCGTGTAACACCGCACCCTGCCAAAATGTTTTT
Source organism: Rhinopithecus roxellana (assembly GCF_007565055.1). Taxonomy (NCBI): domain Eukaryota; kingdom Metazoa; phylum Chordata; class Mammalia; order Primates; family Cercopithecidae; genus Rhinopithecus; species Rhinopithecus roxellana. The sequence continues at coordinate 68,266,005 of NC_044555.1, read as the reverse complement.
TAAAAATTAGCCAGGCAAGGTGGTATGTGCCTGTATTCCCAGCTATTTGGGAGGCTAAGGAAGGAGGATCCCTTGATTTCAGGAGTTCAGGGTGGCAGTGAGCTATGATTGCACCACTGCACTCCAGCCTGGGTGACAAAGCAAGACCCTGTCTCTAAAAACAAAACAACAAAAAAAGAGGATTGTGCTATGTTGCCCAGGCTGGTCTTGAACTCCTAGCCTCAAGTGTTTCTCTTGCATCAGCTTTCTGAGTAGCTGCGATTACAGCCTGAGACACCATGCCTGGCAAAAATATTTTTAATATTGATTTTTTTTTATTTTTAATGAATGCTGAGAAAATTCCTGAAGATTTAACAATTGGCCCTTGGGAGCTGGTAGGAGCTGGTTCCAGCTGGTATGAGACCCAGCAGGCTGCCCTGATTCTGGCAAGTGTGCCTGCCACCTCAGTACTCCTCACATGGGCACTCCTCCATTCCTTCTGCTACCTCTGCCGTGGGCTACTTTCTGTGCACCTAGCCTAGTCCCTCTTCTGCAGGCTGCTGCCCACTCCCTAGAGCTCAGCTTGACATATGTCACTTTCTCTTCAAACCCTCTTGTTCAAAATCACTGCCTGTAGAATCAAGTTCAGATTCCTTGGGCTGTACTTGCAAGGCCTCCCCAGTGTGGTGCTCAGCTATTTTTTCAATAGAAAGACAACAGTAGCGTGCAATCCCAAGTTTCTCTTTACCACCACGACTTCTTTCTTGGGCATCAGGCCCCCATAGCCACCTGCTCCCTGGGTGTCTCCTGTTGGATGGTCTCCTGATTTTCTTGTAGGGCCTCAAATTCACCCTATTCCCTTTTCTCTTCAGACTCTTTGGACACTGTTTCTTCTCACAGGAACATTTTTCTTCCACTCTGCAACCCTGCTAGTCCCTGCTCCACTAACTTTTTTCTGGCGGACTGTCATCCATCCTTCAGGTCTCAACTGAAACATTGCTTCCCCTGGGAAACCTCCGGGAAGGTGAGGGACCTCATGCACACCATTTCTCTCTTCTTCCCATCATAGAATTTGCCACATTGTATTAAAATTGTCTATTTGTCTGTCTCCCCCAGGAGATTGTGAGGTGCATAAGGCTCATCTTGTTCACCACTCTATCCCCAGCACCTAGCCTGTTCACTGGCACACTGTGGGTGCTGAACAAATGAACAAATTAATGAGGTACATCCAGCAGTTCCCCTATAAACCCGCCCCCACATCTGTCTGGTTTCCTTGCTGTTCCCCTAGCACACCTTGTACTTTCTCTCTTCTGAAAACAAAAACAAAAATCCATAGTTTTTGTTTGTGCTTAAGGGTCAAAGTCAGAAAATGTCACCTTCTGAAACTGGAACTAATAGAATCAACATTGAATAGATGAGATCAGCCATCTGCAAAATAATCCACTTTAAGGGTTGGTTTGTAAATATGATACCAATGAGATGAGGGTGCTTCTCAGGTCTCTATGGTGACCAGCATGTTGCTGCAGGCTGGGAATCTGCCAAACATAAAGAAAGTGATAATGTCAATCAATTGTAACCTGATTGCTAGAGATAATGCTGTATAAACAGGAGGGCCCTTGTCTGCATGGGGTCTTGACAAGAGTTGAGCTAAAGAGCAACAAATTTATTGTGTCTGATCATCATTAAGTGCTACATGCAGCCCTTTGCAGTTTAAAAGCTCCTCCTTGCAGTGAATTTCCATGACCCTGAAAAATTGGGCTTATTTGCCATTTTACTGGTGAAGAAAAATGTCCACACCTTCACTAAGCCTGCAGGAAGTGAGAAGGTTATGAACTCAAGGACAGAAGTACTTCTAGGGCAGACACAGCAGCTTTTGGCTTTGAAGAGGTTTGGCTTGGGCCCTCAGACCCCCTTGAAGGGGGACAGGTTGTCATGGGGTGGGGCACTGAATGCTGCCAGGTTGATCTCTTGTTCATTCAGCAAACATTTATTGAACCACGACCATGTGCCCAGCAGAGCACTAAGAGCTTGGAATACAGTGGTAAGACATAGAGCTCTTTGTCAAACTGACGACCTAAGTTCAGGGCTGTGACAAGTAAACAATCACAAATATGTTGTGATGGGTGGTCTGAGAAGGGAAGCACGAGGCCCATAGAAGGGACACCTACACGGGTCTAAGGGGAGGGTCTGGGAAGGCTTCACAGAGGAATTGGTGCCTTAGGCTGACTTAAGCATCTGAAGGGACTTAGAGACAAAAGGGAGCTGGAGGAATCAGAGGTTGAGGAGAGAAGGACTTTCCAGGAAGAGATGGCAGAAAATGAGAAAGCTTGGGAGTGAGGGTGTATGACAAGTAAAGGCAAGGGAAGAGGGGTGAGGAGGAGTTGTAAGAGGCGAGGCTGGAGAGATCATCACAAAATCCAAATTAATATCATCATAACCTCACAGTAATAACTTACAATATAACAAATCCATCATATTAATCACAATTAGTAATCGTTAGTTGATTAAATCAATACTAAATCATATTACTGGTACTGACAACTTTATAATAACCAAGTCTAATTGGCAGCAAGTGGTTAAAGTGCTTACGTGCAGGACACCCAAGTTGAGCAGGTTACACACCCTCTCTCCTCTCTCACCCTAACAACAGTCCTACCAGGGAGGTACTGTTCTCCCACTTTACAAATGAGAAAGTTGAAGATTGAAGATGTTAAAAAGGATACCAAAAGTCACATTCGCTATGAAATGGCTGGCCTGGCATTAGAATTGAGGTTTATAGGGACTCCAGAACCCATCCTGTAAAATGATTTGCCTAATAGCATTAGGTCTCATTACACATGTACAAAAATTTGGACTTAAACAGAAATAAAGTCATCCATGAGTTCTGGACAGGGGGTCAACACCCAGATTTTGCTTTTTTTTTTTAATTTTTTTGAGATGGAGTCTCCCTCTGTCACCTGGGCTGGAGTGCAATAGCACGTCTTGGCTCACTGCAACCTCCGCCTTCCGGGTTCAAGGAATTCTCCCTGCCTCAGCCTCCCGAGTAGCTGGGATTGCAGGTGCCTGCCACCACACCTGGCTAACTTTTTTATTTTTAGTAGAGACAGTTTCACCATGTCCAGGCCAGTTTCGAACTCCTGACCTCAGGTGATCCACAAAGTGTTGGGATTACAGGCATGAGCCACCGCGCCCGGCTAAATTTTGCTTTAAAAACTCTCTCTGGCTGCCCGGTGAAAGCAGCTGGTGGAAGCAGAGAATAGAGGCAGAGAGGGCCACGGAAGGCTTTTGCCTTTTACTTCATCTCTCAGGTAGTGTGGCTTGGCCTAGGGAGATAGCCGTGGGGACAGAAAGAAGGGATTGGCTTCATGCAATTTGTAGGGGGTAAAATTGGCAGGCCTTGGTGACTGATGGGATGTGGAGAGTGACAGCAAGGAAAACTTGAGAATGACTGCCTGAGTTCTGGCTTAAGCAAATGGATGAGTAGGTGGCAGAGCCATTTGTAGAAAAGAACATGAAAAGAGGAAGAGGTCCGGGAAAAGACACCCACTGAGTTCACACTGTAGGTGGAGGGCGAGGTACACACGTGGAAGACACTAAGGAGGAGGGCCTTGGGAAGCAGTTGGAGAGATGGTTCTCAACCTCAGAGGAGAGGTTCCGACTAGGCATCAGGATAAAGAAGGTAACTGGAGCCCTGGAGGGATGAGGTCTCTCAGGCGTGCCATGCCCCCGAGTGAGAAAGGCAAGGGCTGAGGATACCCTGATGCACACTATTTGAGGGAGGACAGAGTGAAAGGGTCTGCAAAGAGCCTGCTTGTCCCCATAGGAGAAGATAGCTGGCAGGCCCAAGGGAGAGTTGAGACTTCAGTTCCTTGAACTGAAAGGACCTTTAGAAAACATTTGATTAAAACATCTCATTTAGAGATGCCTCCCCTCAGAAGGACACAGGGCGGCACCACTGCCAATTTGAGCACTCTTGTATCTTGCAGCTAGGATGAAGACTTGGGGCTGGGTCTCTAGCTGTGGGGAGAGCTACCCAAACAACCAATCCCACTCTCTTAACCCAGCTCAGCCCCTTTGGAATACAAGGCTCTTATCTGTGTAGCAATGGTTTGATGTAACTGTTGAAGAAACACTACAGCATAGCGGTTAAGGATACAGCCTCTGGGCCAGGCGCAGTGGCTCGTGCATGTAATCCCAGCACTTTCGGAGGCCGAGGCGGGCGGATCACTTCAGGTCAAGAGTTCAAGACCAGCCTGGCCAATATGGTGAAACCCCATCTATACTAAAAAAAAAAAAAATAGCCAGGCGTGATGGTGAGCACCTGTAATCCCAGCTACTCAGGAGGCTGAGGCAGGAGAATGGCTTGAACCCAGGAAGCGGAGGTTGCGATGAGCCAAGATTGCACCACTGCATTCCAGCCTGGGCAATAGAGCGAGACTCCATCTCAAACAAACAAACAAAAAAAGGATATAGCCTCTGTGCCAGAGTACCTGTGTTCAAAACCCCCACCAACATTCACTAGCTGTGATAGTGGGCAAGTCAATTCACCCCCCTGATTCTCAGCTTTCCCATCTGTAAAAGGGGATAATAATTGTACCAACTTCATAGGGTTTGTTGTGAGGATAAACTGTATTAGAACACTCCCTGGCAACTATTAATAGTAAACTCTGGGCCAGGCGCAGTGGCTCATGCCTGTAATCCCAGCACTTTGGGAGGCTGAGGCGGGTGGATCACCTGAGGTGAGGAGTTCGAGACCAGTCTGACCAACATGGTGAAACCCCGCCTCTACTAAAAATATAAAAAATTAGCCTGGCGTGGTGGGCACCTGTAATTCCAGCTACTTGGGAGGCTGAGGCAGGAGAATCACTTGAACTTGGGAGGCAGAGGTTACAGTGAGCCGAGATCCTGCCATTGCACTCCAGTCTGGGCAACAAGAGCGAAACTCCGTCTCAAAAAAAAAAAAAAAAGTAAACTCTATTGAGTGTTAGCTGATCCTGGCCAACAAGAATGTATTGTTTCCAATTACAGTTTCCAAGTCCATATTCTCTGGGGCCTAACTGCTCACTAAAAATGCTTAGGGCATTCATAAAGCGGGATGACAACAAAAGTGTTTTGGAAAATAATATGATAATTGAGATTTCAAACAACTCAGTCAAAGTAGTCATCACAAGAAAAAGCAGACTTGGTTAGACTTTCTTTCCCTTTTGTAAAAAAAATTATTTTTTATTTTCTGGCAGGAACTTATAGAGCATTTCTTACCCTCTACAGTTTGGTATAATTTTTATTTTGAATCACATAATGATAATGGGAGTATTAAGTAGGGGGTGCAGGGGACAAAGTAAAACCCAAATGTTTTAGAGCCCCTAAGTCTTAGTCTCAGATAATCCCATTTGAGCCTTGCATCAAGCCTGTGATGGAGGTATCATTTACATCCTTCTTCACAGAGGTGGAAAATGAGACTCAGAGAGGTCAAGAACCTGGTCCAAGTTCACACAATTAATAGGGATGAGCTGGATGGGAACCCAGGCAGTCTGATGTCAGAGCCTCTCGTGAAGTGAGGGGTTAGTGTTTGTGGTTCTGGAGGCGGGGTAGGGTTTCCTCAGTGTGGGCCTAACAGTCCCATATAAGGGGGATTCATGCTTTTGTACAAGGAGTAAGAGAGTAAGGGGGCCCCTGGTGGCAGGCCCTTGGCTGGGGGCGATTCAGGCCAGAATGCAAAGATGGTTCGAGAGGCCTTTTGGAGAGTCTCTTCCTTGGGGGCCATATGTTTGCAATCAGTGTGTGTGTGGCTGTGGGGGGAGGCCTGTTCTGGCCAGTGGCCAAGCCAGATGTTTGCTGTGTGATTCACACAAACACAAACCTCAGTAAATCCTCGGCGTACTGGGAATTTTGTGTGCCATAGTTATGACCTGCTTCATCCCGTAACTCAGAAGGTTTCAAAGGTCCTCTGGGCCGGGACTGGTCCAAGGCAGAGCTAGGGAGGCGGAAGGTGGACCTCTCATCCCCTTACGCCTCCCTTTTGGGGTCCCTTTCCTTACACAGGACTTTCTTTCCATCACACAGTCCACATTCTCCACACCCTCTCCTCCTGCAGCCTTCCCCAACCCCGAGACTTCCACTAAGGCCTGCCTGGCTATTGGCTTCATTTCCTCCTACCTGTTGTGCACCTCTTTTCTGCCTAGCAGAGCCCCACTCATCCTCCCCAGCTGCCTCCAATCTCAGCTCCGCTATGAGGCTTTTCCAGCTTCCTCAGAAAAGGAAGGTCAAGGGAGCAGCAAGTGCTCAGGAAGCACCTAGTCTGTGCCAGCTGTGGAACTGGGGTTTTACATAATCATTTCATTAAATCTTCACGACAGCCCCATGCACTCCTACAGAAGAGGAATCTCGGGTTCAGAAATGGCAAGCAACTTGCCCAAGGTCACAGAGCTAAGAAGGGCAGGGGTGTAGCCCAACTTAACTCCCGAATCCCTATGAACTTGAACTGTCCATTTCACACCACACTGCCTGCCTCAAGACACCTTCCTCCTTGATCATCTTCAACTCTTTTTGTTTTCCATCCCACCCCATGTCCAGTCCATCAGCAAATACTCTTGGCTCCACCTTCAAAATATATCCAGAATCCACCACTTATCATCATCTCCATAGCTGCCACCCTGGTCTAAGTTCCAATCAGCTTTCATCTGGATTACAGCAATGGTACTCTAACTGCTCCTTTGCTCCTAACAGTGCTCCTAATGACTTTGCCCCTGCCCCTCATGCCCTCCCACACACACAGTCTATTCACCACACAGAAGCCAGAGGGATTCTGTTATAACACGAGTCAAATCATGTCACTTTTCTTTTCTTTTGAGACGGAGTCTCGCTCTGTCACCCAGGCTGGAGTGCAGTGGCACCATCTCGGCTCACTGCAACCTCCGCCTCCTGGGTTCAAGCCATTCTCCTGCCTCAGCCTCCAGAGTAGCTGGGATTACAGATGCCCGCCACCGATTACAGACGCCCGCCACCTCGCCCGGCTAGTTTTTTGTATTTTTAGTAGAGACGGGGTTTCACCGTGTTAGCCAGGATGGTCTCGATCTCCTGACCTCGTGATCCACCCACCTCGGCCTCCCAAATTGCTGGGATTACAGGCATGAGCCACGGCGCCCAGTTATCATGTCACTTCTCCCTCAAAGTCCTTCAATGGCTCTTGTTACATTTGTAGTCTAAGTCTTTAATGTCAGCCTATATAGCCTAGATGATCTGTTCCCAGCTCTTTCCTATTCTCTCCCTTGCTCTGTTCCAGCTACTCTGGACTCATTGCTATTCCTCCAACATGCCAGAGCCTGAGGGCCTTTGTACCTACTGTTTCTTCTGCCTGGAACATTCTTGGAAGTCTGCATGGCTTGCTGCCCCACTTGTTTCAGGTCTTCATTCAAAACATACATTCTCAGTGAAACTCTCCCCATCATCCTGTTTCAATTTGCAACACCTACTCCACCAACACTTGTTATTCCTGCTCTCCTGTTTTTTTTTTTTTTTTTTCTTCTCCCTTGTAACTGTGATGGTTAATTTTATATGTCAACTTGACTAGACTGTGGGTATTCAGATATTTGATTCAACATGATTTCTGGGTGGGTCGTGAGAGTGTTTCTGGTTGAGATTCACATTTGAATTGGTAAACTGAGTAAAGCAGGGTGCCCTCGGGCCTCATCCAATTCGTTGAAGGCCTGAATACAATAAAAGGCTGAGTAAGGAAGAATTCTTTCTCTCTGCCGACTTTGAGCTGGGACATCCATCTTCATATTGGAATTATACCTTGGCTCTCCTGGGTCTCCAGCTTGCCAACTGCAGAACTTGTTCTCAGCCTGCATAATCATGTGAGCCGATTCCTTATAGTAAATATATACATGTATGTTACATATGTGTATAATCTAGAGATCCTGTTTGTTCGATTTCTCTGGAACACACCAACTAACAGTACTTTGGCTATTTTTAAAAAATGTGTTGCCTGCCTCTACTCTAAGGTAAACTTCACGATGGCAAGGATTTTTGTGTGTTTTGTTCTCCAGTTTTTCCTCAACACAATGCCTGACATATAGTAGGTGCTTAATAAGTATTGGTTGAATGAATCATAGCCCTTTATGTTTGACTTTCCCAGGAGTCTGTGAGCTACTTCACTACAAGAACTTGGAGTCCTCGCCTTTGCATTCCCGGTGCCCAGCAAAGTGCCCACCTCCAAAGGTGCCCAGTAAATATCAAACAAAATGCCTTCATATGATCCATCCAGAAGAACGTTGGAGTTTCTAGAACCAAATTAGGAGGACTGAGCCTTCTTCAGTCCCTAATTCAGGAGCACCACCTCTCTGCTTTCCCCCACCTCTCCCTGAAACCCCAGTCTTGCCGTGGCTGTTTGTCTGCTGTGCCAGGCCTCCTTCCCTGCCTCTCAGAGTCCTCTCTCCCTTCCCCCATCCGCCCCCTGCTCGCCCGCCTGAGTACAGGCTATTATCTGGGGGTGGTAATTATTGCGAGTAAATTGGAAGTTGTTTTGCACAGAGCTGTCTCACGCAGGTCGATTTGTATGCTTCCTGGGCACTTCTGACACTCCAGAAATGCCATAGCAACGGCCGGGCGCCGCCGGGCTCACTGATGGCAGGAGATCAGGCGGGAGAGCGGTGCGCCGTGGGCGGGGAGAGGGGAGGGAAGGCGGCAGGAAAGGCCGAGGGCACCACGCGGCAGGGAAGCCGCAGCCTTCTCAGCCACCACCTGTCTGAGCCTCGATTTCCCTGTGGGTGACACGGGGATGAGAACCTGCAACCAAGCTGTTGAGGGGCATAAACGAGCTAATGGCTTGAACAGTTTGTAAACTAAAACGAGGGCCAGCTGGCATTACAATGAACCATTATTATTATTATTATTATTATTATTATTATTATTATTAGAGATGGGGTCTTGCTCCGTCGCCCAGGCTGGAGTTCAGTGGCGTGATCATGGCTCACTGCAGCCTCGACCTCCTGGGCTCAAGCGATCCTCCAATGGACTATTATTACCACGACTATTCTTTTTCCTGGTATTGTCTTCCTTCTCCCCGCCTTTCTGCGGCTCTGCCCCCACCCGCCTCGCCGCCACCCGACTCCTCCCACCTCCTCGGACCCCCGCCCTGAGCCAGTGCCCGCCCGAATCCCCCGCGGGAGCAGGGTTCCTGCTGGCCCTCCTTTATTCCGTGCAAAATCACAGCCCCTGGGACACCTTTTGGAGATGAGGCCCACAGAGACACCGCAAGCTCATCCTGCAGGGGCAGAGCCGCTGATTAAATTATATTCACTCTGCCTTTCAGTCATTCAGATTGGCTGGGATGAGGCCAGCTGGAATTAGTGAGAAATTTGAAGCGGAGAATATTGACAAAGAAAGGCTGTTTTATTGCCTGCAATGACACAGGATATTTCAAAGGCAGCTCAGCAGGTCAAGGAGAGCTTAGTTCGTGAATAGATCAGACTTTTTGCTAATTATTTGGATAGACACAGATCTCAAGTTTTAAAAATCAGTTTTGTTTCCTTCAGGGACTTGAAAAACAACCCTTTCTCTCCCCAAATCTGAGATCCTTACCAGGTGAAGGCTTTGAAAACAAGAAAGTGCTGTTAAACTATTCATTAATTCCAAATTTTTTTCAGCACCTACTATGTGCTAGGACGATTGTGACTTTTGAAAATACAGACATGGAGCTGATATCTACAGGAGAAACAAACAACATGAAAGTAAACAGGGAAACAGACACTTTTAAATCGTGGTAAGGACTCTGAAATAGTAGGATTAGAGTGGTGGGGGTAGCTACTTTAAAGAAGGTGGGTCAGGGAAGGTCTCACAGGAGAGATGGCTGATTTCTGAGTGATAAGAAGGAGCCAGCCATGCTCAGATTTTAGGGTAAAGTGTTCCTGGCCAAGGGACAGCAAAAGCAAAGACCTGGTGGTGGAAATGGGCGTGATTGTTCAAAGAACAGAAAGAAGGCCAATGTGCCTGAAGAAACAGGGTGAGATTTCGAAATCACATAGGGACCTGTAGGCCTCAGTGAGGAGTTTGGATAGTATTTCCAGTGTGTTGTGAACTCAATGAAAGGCCTTAAGCAAAGGAGTGACCTGATCTGCTTTATGTGTTTTTTGAAAGGATTATTGGGTACTGTTTGAGGAATGGATTTTCTTTTCTTTTTTTTCTTTAAGACAGGGTTTCACTCTGTTGCTCAGGCTGGAGTGCAGTGGCATGATCATGGCTCACTGAAGTCTCAACCTTCCAGGCTCAAGTGATCCTCCCACCTGAGCCTCCCATGTACCTAGGACTACAGGCATGCACCACCATGCCCAGCTAGTTTTGTTTTTGTTTTTGTTTTTGTTTTGTAGAGATGGTGTCTTACTATGTCACCCAGGCTGGTCTTGAACTCCTGGGCTCAAGTGATCCTCCCACTTCAGCTTCCCAAAGTGCTGGGATTACAGCATGAGCCACCACGCCCCACGTGATTTTCTTTTCTCTTTTTCTCTTTTTCTTTTTTTCTTTTTTTTTTTTTTTTTTGAGATGGAGTATTGCTCTGTCGCCCAGGCTGGAGTGCCATGATGTGATCTTGGCTCACTGCAATCTCTGCCTCCCGGGTTCAAGCAATTCTCCTGCCTCAGCCTCCCCAGTAGCTGGGATTACAGGCACACGCCACCACGCCTGGTTAATTTTTAGTAGAAATGGGGTTTCACCATATTGGTCAGGCTGGTCTCAAACTCCTGACCTCAGGCAATCCACCTGCCTCAGCCAATCCACCTGCCTCAGCCTCCCAAAGTGCTGGGATTACAGGCATGGGCCACCGTGCCCGGCCTGATTTTCTAATAAGAAAAATTGACTGGGGAACAGGAATGGGAATAGGGAGACTAGTTAGGAAACCATTGGTAAATTCCAGGTGACTTAGGCTTGGGTAGTTGCAGTGGAGTGGAGATAGGTGGAGAGATTCAGGATGTATTTTGGAGAGAGCCAACAGGGCTTGGTGATGAATTGGATGAGGGACAGAAATGATGTTTCTAGTTCCTAGCTTTTTGGCTTGAGCAACTGAGTGGTGCTGTTTGTAGAGCTGTGGAAAACCAGGGCAGATCAAGTTTGAGGGTGGGTTAGGAACCGATAATTCTCTTTTGGACGTTTTCAGTGTGAAATGTCAGATGTCGGGGGGACTTGATATAGGGGTCTGGGACTCCAGTGAGAGGTATGGACCTAAGAAAGATATTTGGGTGTCCTTAATATTCAGTTAAGAGCCCTTGGATTCTTGGTGACTTGCTCAAAGCTAACACAACTAGAACAGAAACGTGGTGAGATACCTGTTGTTATGAACCACACGTTTGTGTCCCCACTAAAGGCATATGTTGAAATTCTAACCAGAAATGGGATGGTATTAGGAGGTGGGGCCTTTGATAGGTGATTAGGTCATGAAGGTAAAGCCCTCATAAATAGGATTAATGTCTTATTAGAAAAGACCTGCAGGGACCGGGCACGGTGGCTGATGCCTGTAATCCCAGTACTTTGGGAGGCCGAGGTGGGCAGATCACTTGAGGCCAGGAGTTCGAGACCAGCCTGGCCAACATGGTGAAACCCTTTCTCTGCTAAAAGTACAAAAATTAGCTGAGTGTGGTGGCGCATGCCTGTAATCCCAGTTACTTGGGAGGCTCAGGCAGGAGAATTGCTTGAACTCAGGAGGCAGGGGTTGCAGTGAGCTGAAGCACAACTGAACTTCAGCCTGGGTGACAGAGCAAGACTCTGTCTCAAAAAAGAAACGAAAAGACCTGGAGGCCAGGCACTGAGTGGCTCGTGCCTATGAGAGGATCACTTGAGGCCAGGAGTTCAAGACCAGCCTGAGCAAGATGGCAAGAACCCACTTCTACGAAAAAATAAATAAAAATAGCTAGGCTTTGAGACCAGAAGGTTGAGGCTGCAGTGAGCCATGATTGTGCCACTGTATTCCAGCCTGGGTGACAAAAAATTTTTTTTTATTAAAAAGAAAAGACTCCAAGAGCTTGTTTCCTTTTTCTCTCTGTTCTCCCTCAAGTGAGGGGTACAACAAGAAGGTGAATGTCTGCATACCAGGAAGAGGGCCTCACCAGACACTGAATTTGCCTGCACCTTGATCCTGGATTTCCCAGCCTCCAGAACTGTAAGAAACAAATGTTCGTTTGCTTTTTTTTTTTTTTTAATTTATTCGGTTTTTTTTAGAGACAGGGTCTCACACTGTCACCCAGGCTGGAGTACACTGGTGCAATCATAGCTCATTGCAACCTTGAACTTCTGGACTCAAGTGAGTCCACTTCAGCCTCCCACTTCAGCATCCCAAAGTGCTGAGATTACAGGCGTGAGCTTCCTGCACCCAGCCATGTTTGTTGTTTAAACCACTCAGTCTATGGTATTCTGTTACAGCAGCCAGAACTAAAACAGCTGCCTTCTTCCCTGCCTCCAAAACAATACCCCTCTCCTCCACTTGAATGCCTTTATCTGAGTCAGTTAAGACTTACTCTCAGGGGAAATACAAAATAAAACTACAAGGTACCACTTTTTAATAATCAGAGGGGTGAAGATCAAAAGGTAGGAAAACACTGTTAGCAAAGGTGGGGAAAACACGCACTTTCATATATTGTTTATGGGAATGTAAATTCATTTATCCCTTATGTAGGGCAATTTGGCAGTTTCTAGCAAAATAAGAAAGACAGATACACTTTGACCCAACAATTACAATTTTAGGAAATTATCCTACAGAGACACTCACACATATTTTTTTTTTTAAATGCATGTACCAGGCCAGGCATGGTGGCTCATGCCTGTAATCCCAGCACTTTGGGAGATGGAGGCAGAGGATCACCTGTGGTCAGGAGTTCAAGACCACCCTGGCCAACATGACGAAACCCCCATCTCTACTAAAAATACAAAAATTAACCAGGCATGGTGGTGGGCACCTATAATTCCAGCTACTAGGGAGGCTGAGGCAGGAGAGTTGCTTGAACCCTGGAGGTGGAGGTTGCAGTGAGACGAGATCACGCCACTGCACTCCAGCCTGGGCAACAGAGCAAGGCTCCGTCTCAAGGAAAAAAAAAAAGCATATACCAGAATATTTATTGTCACTATGTTTTTATTTTTATTTTTCGTAGAGACGGGTCTCACTGTGTTGTCCAGGGTGGTCTCAAACTCTAGAGCTCAAGCGATCTTCCCATCTCTGCCTTCCAAAGTGCTAGGAATTACAGGTGTGAGCTACCATGCCTAGCTGTCACTGTTTTTAACAGCAAAAGATTGGGAAAAATATCCTTCAATAGAGGACTGATTACATAAAGTACACCTTTACAATGGAATATGTGCAGCCATCAAAACTAAGGAAGTTCTTGGTCATTTTTTTGTTTTTTGAGATAGGGTCTCACTGTGTTGCCCAGGCTGGTCTCAAACTCCTGGGCTCAAGTGATTCTCTCACCTTAGCCACCTGAGTAGCTGGGACTATAGACATGTACCACCATGCCCAGCTGATTTTTTTTTAACTTGAAAAATCGAGATGAAATTTATACAACATAAAATTGACCATTTTAACTATTTTAAAGTGTAAAATTCAGTGCCTTCATGTTTTGATATGAAACAACCTTTGAGATATATTGGTATGCACTTACCCTCACTCACCTTCTGTCCCCTGTTGCCTACCTCTGCTTGTGATAGTGGGAGAGACTTTTTCTGATGGGCATCTCTGAAAAGTCTCCAGAACACAGGAGGCTGAGAGGGACTGTTGCCAGGGAAAGGTGGTAGTAATGTTATCAGAGGTTCTCACCCCTGGCTGCACATTAGCATCACCTGGGGAGATTTTGAAAATGCCCTTGCCCAGGCCCCACCTTTAGATACTTTGATTTAATTCAGGGTGAGGCCTGGGCGTAAGTCTTAACATTTAGGCATAATTTACACACAGTAAAATGCATAGGCCTTAAGTGTGTAGTTCAATGAATTGTGATATCGTGGGTGCTTGCATAACCACTGCCCCATTAAAACATAGACCATTTCCATCTCTCCAGTCACTGTCCTTCACCCCTGCCAGAGGCAGACACTGTTCTGATTTCTATCATAGATTCCTTTTGATTGTTCTTGAACTTCATAGAAATGGAATCAAACAGTATGTAACATTTTGAGATTGCCTTATTTCTCTCAGTATAATGCCCTTGAGGTTCATCCAAATAATTGCACTGATAAGTAGTTCATTTCTTTTTGTGGTTGAGTGGTATTCCCTTGTATGGATACACCAAAGTTCATCCATTCAGACATCCAGGGACATTTGTGTTGGTCCCAGTTTTTGGCTATTAGAACAAAGCTGCTATCAACATTCTTGTACAAGTCTCTCTGTGAGCACATGTACTCATTTCTCTTGGAGTGGAATTCTTGGGTTTAACTTTATTTGAAACTGCTGGTTTCCAAAGTGGCTGTACCAATTTACACCCCCACCAGCAAAAGATGAGACTTACAGTTGTTCCACATCTTTGCTAACACTTGGTATTGTCTGTCTTTTAAATTATAGCCATTCTCATGGGTATGCAGTGGCTGTCCTTTTAGTTTTAAATTACATTTTCCTAATGGCAAATTATGTTGATCATCTTTCATATGCTTATTGACCATTCATATATCCTGTCTCATGAGGTGTCTGTTCCACTCTTTTGCTCATATTTTTGGGTGGTCATTTTATTATTGATTTGTAGGAGCTCTTTATGTATTCTGGATATTAGTCTTTTGTCAGATAAGTATATTGCAAATATAATTATTATTTAAAATATCCCCAGTGAGTCTCACATGAATGCAGACTTGAGAACCCCTGGTGAACTAAAGATCGGCCCCAAAGGCCCCCTACTTTTGCAAGTCCCCAAACCTACCCCCTAGCAATTTTGCCTGAGGATTGGTTTTCTTTTCTTTTTCTTTTCTTTTTTTTCTTTTTTGAGATGGAGTCTGTCACCCAGGCTGGAGTGCGGTGGTGCAATCTCGATTCACTGCAACCTCTGCCTCCCGGGTTCAAGAGATTCTCCTGACTCAGGCTCCTGAGTAGCTGGAATCAAAGGTGTGCACCGCCACACCTGGCTAATTTTTGTATTTTTAGTAGAGACAGGGTTTCACTATGTTGGCCCAGCTGGTCTCGAACTCCTGACCTCAGGTGATCCACAGCCTCGGCCTCCCAAAGTGATGGGATTATAGGCGTGAGCCACTGCACCTGGCTGAGGAATGTTTTTTCAATTCATGTGAATGTTCATGGCTGTGGGGGATTTTAGGAGTGAGGGTTTCCTTGTCAGTCTTTCTCTTGCATATCTGCCTGGCTTCTTGGACAGCTCCATTCATCTGAACTGTTCTCTTACACTCTGACTGTGAGAAAGTCTTTTCCTGTCTTCACCCTAAGATTTTCCACATGTAAAACCTGACCTTAGTGCCTGACCCATTTCTAAACCCAGAGACAGTGTGTGTCAAAGGAATAAGGACATGTTTTTGTTTTTGTTTTGTCCTGGATGGAACAAGCTATGTCCTAGGTGCAAAAGGAGTGTGACTTTCTGTATCCCCTCCTGGCTATTATCCTTGGGCTACCTATCTGCTCACTGAAGGGGAGAATCATTTTCTAGCAGCCTTGGCAACCAATCACTAGAGGACAGGTCCCAGTCTCATTGAATCTGCTGTGTACTTGCTGCATGACCTCGTGCAAGGCAATTAACCTCTCTAATCCTTGGTTCCTTCAACTGGTACAAGAGAACATCTTGTTTGTTGTGGGGAAAGTTCCTGGCATAAATTAGTTGCCCACAAAGGATGGAAGACATGGTTCTAAGATCAGTGGAACTGAGCTGTGAGAGGAGCTCTCTGTTCTGGGACTTACCATGCCCTCAGTGTGCCCTAGTGTCATATATCTGCCCCTTCCTTCCACACCTTCAGAGGCCCAGACTGGTCAAGGCCCCTCCTGCTGTGTTGTCTTCACCCTGCCCTTTTAGGCTAATTTGAACAGAACATCCCATGAGGGCCCCTAGGCTCTTTAAGCTCTGAGCAGATGGCTGGGAAGCCAGTTCTCTGAAACATACAGTTCCTGACTCAGATCTGGGCAGGGGGCCAAGACCTTCGAAGGGCTATAGAAAAACTTCACCTTCGCCCCCACTTCCCTCCTGTTGCCCTCAAGAGCTTGTAGTTTTTTACTACCTGTCTCTTTTAGTGCCAAAGAGGAAGGGAAAAAGGCCACACCTATTTGGATTAGATGTCCACTTGGAGTCCCTTCTTGGGCTGGCACCAGGGAGAAACTTTGACCTCGGGTTTTGGGAGAGGCACCCATGCTATGTAGGGAGGGTTTCTCTGCTGCTGCAGGAAGAGGATAAGGAAGCTACAGGAGAGCTCATGGGGAGCTCCCAGAAATGTTCTTGAGTGGGTACAGGGCATCTGGAGAGTCCAGTGACACTGAGCTCTGGCTGTAGCCTGTTCTTCTCTCAGCCAAGCATGGGTGGCTTTGTCCTAGCACAAGATCTGAGAAGGGACTAGAAGAGGGCTGTCTAGTTCCTGGGTGTTACTTCCAGGTCCATCTGGAGGCAGGTATAAAAGGGAGACAGGGGTAGTATTGGCAAGAGAAGTGTCTGGGATGGGTATGCTTGGCCCTCCCCACTTCTCTGGTTCCTGGTCCCCATTATGTCTTTGGATATATCATTCCCACCCAACGCCTCATTCTAGTTCTCTAACAGAGCACCCAGTGCTCTCCTTTAGGATTACTAATTGACAAATCATCTATCCATCCATCCATCCATCCAACAACTATTTATTTGTCAGTCATTATGTGTAGGGACCATTCTGAGCTCTGTGAGGGTGTAACTGTGAAAAAGACAGAAATGTTCTTCACAGAACTCACACGATCATGGTGGAGCCAGACAGGTAACCAGGCAGCTACATTCCATGGAATAAACCCAGTGGTAAAGGCAGGATGTGGGATCACAGAAGATGACTTGTTGAGAAGGATCAGGGAAGGTTCCTGGAAGCAGGGAGACCTGCACTGAGACAAGAGGAGTGAACACACAATAGTGAGGTGAAAAGGGTGAGTCCAAGCAGAGGAAACTGCATGTGAGGAGGCCTGAAGGCAAGATCTGAATAGCTGGAAGTTGTTCAGTTTGAGAAGAGAGCATGTGCATGTATGTGTAGGGGTTGTGAAGAAGTGAGATGTGGCCAGAGAGGTAGTCAGAGGCCAGATCAGGAAGGCCTTGTAAGCCGTGGTGAGGAGGCAGGACTTGATCTTGAGGGAAATGAGGAGGCTTTGAAGGATTTAGACAGGGCCATGTCATGATCAGTTTGGTGTTTTTGAAAGATGATTCTGGTTTTTGGGTAGAGATCAGACAGTGGGGGAAAGGCACAAATAGAAGCAGGAAGACAAGCCAGGAGGCTAGTGCAGTCATCCAAGTGAGAGAGAATAGTGGCAGAGACTACCGTGGTGGCAGTGGAGACAGAGAGAAGTGATTGGATTTGGGATGTATTTTAGAGGTAGAGCCAACACGACTCACTGATGAATTGAACGTGAGGGGCAAATATAAGGCAGGCCTCAAAGACACCTCCTGGTTTCTGACTTGGACCACTTGGGGGGTTGGTAGTGCCATTCATGGAGATGGGAACTATTGAGAGAGAAGGTCTAGGGGAGAGTGGGTGAGTTCAGTGCCATGTTGAGTTTGAGCTTCCAGGGTGATATGTCCTATAGCCAGTTTGCCATCCAGGTCCAAATCTCAGGAGAGAGGATGAGGCTAGAGACAGAATTGTGGGATCTTGAGAGTCAGTGAGGTAACCCAAAGGGAGTGGAGGATGCCATGTTTTGTGCAGTAGGACTGCCTTGTCGAAGGTTTCTCTACCCTTTGTTGCCCACTTCACCCAAACCCGAAAAGGCAGGTTTAGAAGGCAGTCATCAAAGACTGTGAAACTTAGGGCAAAGACCCTGCGGGTAATCCTAACTCTTGGCTCCCTCCCTTCCTCCCAGTCTCTGTCATTTCCACAGCATCCTGGACTGACTTGATTAATTTCCAATAAGTGTTTATCCATCCCAGAGGCCAGGCCAGCTGCCATTCTTAGGAAATTCAGTTTCTGGCTCCCTCTGCTGGCAGAGCTGCAGATGACTGTTGGCTGGGGCAGCCTCCATCCCACTGCTTTCCTCCTCCTTCCTGCTTCCCCTGGGAGATTAAACCCTCGGTCTCAATCCTCTATCCCCTACCCCCAAATCCCACCTACTTTATAAGAACCCTAGCTAGAAATGGGGTGGGAGAAGCCTAATTAGGTATCTGGGAAACACAAATTCTTAGTGTTGGCAGAGCTTGGTGGCTCACACCTGTAATCCTAGCACTTTGAGAGGCTGAGGCAGGAGGATCGCTTGAGCCCAGGAGTTGGAGAACAGCCTGGGCAACATAGCAAGACTCTGTCTCCACAAAGTATTAAAAAAATTAGGTGGATGTGGTGGCAGGTGTCTGTAGTCCTAGCTGCTAAAGAGGCTGAGGTGAGAGGATCACTGGAGCCTGGAGGATCACTTGAGCCCAGGAGTTTGAGGTTACAGTGAGCCAAGATCACACCACTACACTGCAGCCTGGGCAACAGAGACCCTGTCTCAAAAATAAATATGTAAATAAATGATTACTCTTTATAATCACTTTCATCTTTTTTTCTGCCCCAAACCCACTCTCAGCTCCTTTTTTTCTTTTTTGACAGGATCTCACTCTGTTACCCAGGTTGGAGTGCAATGGTACGACTCTGCTTACTGCAGCCTGGAACTCCTGGGTTCAAAAGATTCTCCCATCTCAGCCTCCCGAGTAGCTAGGACTACAGCACACACCACCACACACAGCTAATTTCTGTGTTTTTTGTGGAGATGGGGTTTCATCATGTTGCCCAGGCTGGTCTCAAACTCCTGGACTCAAGCGATCCTCCCACCTCGGCCTCCCAAAATGCTGGCATTACAGGCGTGAGCCACCACACTCCGCCCCAAACCCACTCTTGATCTCCTTGCCCACGAAGACTTCATTTGGTTATCAAAAACACTCTTCCATTCTCAGTCCCCAAGAGCAACATTTTGCTGGCACTCCCTCCTCATATACAGGGAAGCCATGATGTGTGCTGGAAAAAATGCTGGGTTGGGAGTGAAGGTACCTAGGTTTGAGTCCTGTTTCTGTCACAGGTGCAGGGTCTGACCTTGGACTGGTCACTTCCTTCTTTCCCACTGGCAGTTCCCTTACCTGTGGCATTAGACTGGAGTCCAAAAAACCGTTTCAACTCGGCCTTCTAGGCTTGCTCCAACCATCTTAGCCTTTTTAGTTTTTCACACACATCAAGCCCTCTCCTGCCCCAGGGCCCTTGGTCATGCTATGCCCTCTGCCTGAAATGCCCTTTCCTTCCCTTTTTGTTTGGTTAACTCCTCCCCATCCTTCAGCTCTTAGCTCAAATGCTACTTCCTGAGAAGAACCTTTTCCAGCCCTCCAGATTGGGTCAGATACCTCATGGTATGCTGTCATAATTGCCTATAGTTTTCCTTCTGAGCCCTCTTCACGTTTGTAATTTTCCAAGTGTTTGTGTGATTATTGTTTCAAGTCCATCTTCCCCACGGAACTTTAAGCTCTTTGATAGCAAGGACATGTCTGTTTTGCTCACCACTCTACCCCCAGCACCTGGATCCTTGCCTGCCCATCTTGTAAAGGCTCAACACATATTTACTAAATAAATGAATAAGTAAATGGATGAATTAATCCTTTTCTTCACCTGTCAGCTGCTTTCTATATCTAACTAGCATCGTGTTAAAGAGCAAAAAGTCAAAAGCCAGACTGCCTGGGTTTGGAGTCCTGCTTCACCACTCACAAGCTGTGTAAACTTGTGTAAGTTATTCAGTCTTTCTGTGCCTCAGTTTCCTCATTTGTAAAAGGAGGATGATAATAGTACACACTGTCTAACAAGGTTGTTGCTAAGGATTAAAAGACAGCGTATGTAAAGTGCTTAGACCAAGACCTGGCAATCCAGTGCTATCTAAGTAATAGCTATTGTTCTTATTCGGCCTCATCCATCTCTCCATTTATGCATTCTGAACCCTCCCACAAAGCCTCATTATCTTATTTCCAGCCTGTGAGTGCAGATGACTCAGTGTAATTTGCAGATTAGGTTGAAAAGTTTTGTTTTTTAGAATTCTTATTATGGAAATGTTCAATCATACACAGAAGCAGAGAAGAGGATAATGAACCTCTGTAATAAGCTTCAACAATTATCAACATTTTGCCAATCTTTGTTCATCTATACTCTCCTTTTTTTCCCTCTGTACTGGAGTATTTTAATGTAAGTCGCAGATGTCATATCATTTTGTCTGAAAATACTCCAACATGTATTTCTAACAGATGAGGACCTTAAAAAAACACAGCAATACCATTATCACCCTTTTAAAATTAACAATAATTAGGGAGAGCTTTTTTTGTTTGTTTTTTTGAAATGGAGTTTTGCTCTTGTAGAGGCTGGAGTGCAGTGGCATGATCTTGGCTCACTGCAACCTCCGCCTACTGGGTTCAAGCCATTCTTCCTGCCTCAGCCTCTCGAGTAGCTGAGATTACAGGCGCCTGACATCATGCCCGGGTAATTTTTGTATATTAGTAGAGATGGGGTTTCACCATGTTGGCCAGGCTGGTCTCGAACTCCACCCACCTCGACTTCCCAAAGTGCTGGCATTACAGGTATAATTCACTGCACCAAGCCTAGGAAGAACTTTTTTCTTTTCTTTTCTTTTTCTTTTTCTTTTTTTTTTTTTGAGATGGAATCGCCTTCTGTCGCCCAGACTGGAGTGCAGTGGTGAGATCCTGGCTCACTGCAACCTCCGCCTCCCAGGTTCAAACAATTCTCTTGCCTCAGCCTCCCGAGTAGCTGGGATTACAGGCGTGTGCCACCACACCCAGCTAATTTTTGTATTTTTAGTAGAGACGGGATTTCACCATGTTGGTCAGGTTCATCTCGAACTCCTGACCTTGTGATCCGCCCGCCTCAGCCTCCCCAAGTGCTGGGATTACAGGCGTGAACCACCGCGCTCGGCTGGGAAAGCTTTATAAACCCCATTCCCTTGAGAGATGCTGGGTGAATGGGAGGCCTTGATTAGGTATGCGTAATGAGGAACAGCAGAGAATTAATCTATGTAAAGTGTTTTGAATGGGGCCTGTCACATAAGAGGGATATAGTAGTAACTATTATTTTGATTCTCTTTGATTCTCTCCATTTACCCACTCAAAATCCTCCCAATCTCTCTCTTATTTTCAGGCTGTGACCTGGGTGACCATTTATAAAGGAGGACTAGGAGCCTGGGCTGGGGAGTTTTCTGGGTCATCAGAGCCCTGGGTTGAGACCTGGGACTCCAGAAGGCACCAAGAAGGGCCCAAAGGAAGCAGACTACAGGACTGAAGGGGAGGGAGGAGAGGAACAGCCAGAGCTGGGGAGTTTAAAGGAGGAGCCCTACAGCTGTGTGAAAATGGGGCTTAGAAAATCCAATAGCCAAAGGGCAGGCAAGCTGAGGGTTGGTCCTTCCTTCCCAGTGATCAGGGCCTTTGGGCACCACTGCCAGCTGGGAAGCAGGGGGAGGTAGCCAGGGTTCCTGAGGGAGTTCTTTTTAGCTTTTCTTCACAGCCCACAATGGGGCATGCCTACAACAACCACCAGGGGCCTGCTTTGCTTCATCTTCAGTTCTCAACAATTCCCAGGATATGAGTGATGATGGTGGACCCTGAGCTAAAGCATAACTAGACATGGCCTTCCCCAGACTCAATATGAAGATTTTTGTTCTCTCATCTCTCTTTTCCCTTCTGCAGAATTCTCTCCTACATCTTCTCCCCTATTCTGCTCTTCTCATTCTACTCATCCTTTGGGTATCCAGGGTGCCTGGACACTCGACTCATCCTTAGCTCCTTTGTGTTGCTATAATAAAATGCCACAGACTCAAACTCATATATTTCTTTTTTTTTCGAGACGGAGTTTCACTCTTGTTGCCCAGGCTGGAGTGCCAATGGCGTGATCTCGGCTCACCACAACCTCTGCCTCCCAGGTTCAAACAATTCTCCTGCCTCAGCCTCCCGAGTAGCTGGGATTACAGGCATGTGCCACCATGTCTGGCTAATTTTGTATTTTTAGTAGAGACAGGGTTTCTCTGTCAGGCTGGTCTCGAACTCCCTACCTCAGATGATCCGCCCGCCTCAGCCTCCCAAAGGGCTGGGATTACAGGCATGAGCCCCCGCGCCTGGCCGTCAAACTCATAATTTATAAACGATATAAATGTATTTATTATGGTTCTGGAGGCTGAAGAGTCCAAGATGAAGGTGCCAGCAGGATTGGTGTCTGCTGAGGGCTGCTGTCTGCTTCCAAGATGGTGCCTTGTTGCTGCATCCTCTGGAGGTGAAGAAATACTGTGTCCTTACGTGGTAGAAAAGCAGAAGAGCAAAAAGGGCCTAAACTAGTTCCCTCCAGCCCTTTCATAAGGCACTAATTCATTCATGAAGTAGGATCCCTCATGACATAATTACTTCCCAAAAGGCCCCGCCTCTCAATGCCACCATAGTGGGGATTAAGTTTCAACAAATGAATTTTGAAGGACCTTCAGACCATAGCACAGCCCAATCCAAGCTTGCCTCCAGGAAAAGATGTGATTTAAACACTTTAGCAGAGTAAACAAGTTCCTTCATAACCTGGCCTTCAACTGCCTCATCAACCTCATTTCCCACCACTGCCCTCTTTTTTCCAGTGTGACACAGCGAAACAGCACAGATTTGTGTCCATACGGACCTAGTATTGAATTCTGGCTCTGCTGCTTCCTAGCTCAGGAAGCTTAGGTGAAGTCACTTTATCTCTCCGAGCCTGTTTACACATCTGAAAAATGGGGATAATAGTATACTTAAAAGGCCTCTTAACAAAGGCCTTAAAGTCATACAAACCAGGAAAATAGCCCATGTTCCCATGTTCTCCAAGATCCCCCACCTCCCCCCGACCTTTTTTTTTTTTTTTTTTTTTGAGACGGAGTCTTGCTCTGTCGCCCAGGCTGGAGTGCAATGGCACGATCTCAGCTCACTGCAACCTCTGCCTCCCGGGTTCAAGCAATTCTTTTGCCCCAGCCTCCCGAGAAGCTGGGATTACAGGCACCCGCCATCATGCCCAGTTAATTTTTGTAGAGACAGGGTTTCACCATTTGGCCAGGCTGGTTTTGAACTCCTGACCTCAGGTGATCTGCCCACCTCGGCCTCCCAGTGTGCTGAGATTACAGGTTCAGTGAGCCACTGAACCCAGCCTCCAACATTCCTTTTAACTCATAACGGTCTATGAATTTTATAAAAAGCTTAAAATTCTCTGTACATGTGATGTATGACTGGGCCAAGAGGTGAGTTTTCCAATACTGAATGCTAAATTAGTGTCTTGAGGAATCATGTCTGTGTTCGTAACGATATATGAACAAGGACAATTTTTGTTGGCCCACAACCTCCTATTTAGTGTCACCCAAGCAAGTCACTTAATCACATTTCCTTAAGCTCTAGGCTCTGCCTTTTTTTAGGCTTTGCCTTTGAAAAGGACTGTATCTTAGTTGGTGCTTCTGAAGAAATGGTGACCACAGCACTACGTCTTTCTTTTTTTTTGAATTATTTTTGTCCTCCTCTTATTACACCAAGTATGTGAACCTAACTACTTATTTCTTAAATAAGAACTTTAATTTTTTTTTTTTTTTTTTTGTGAGATGGAGTCTTGCTCTGTCGCCCAGACTGGAGTGCAGTGGCATGATCTTGGCTCACTGCAGCCTCCACCTCCCGGGTTTGAGATTCTTGAAGACCCTTCTCTCTTTCTCTCTCTCTTTTTTAAAAAATAAATACAGCATAACGCCTTGTGGAGAAGAAAAAAAAATTTAAAAAGAGATGGGGGTCTCACTATGTTGCCCAGGCTGGTCTCGAACTCCTGAGTGCAAGTGATCCTCCCGCCTTAGCCTCCCCAAAGGCTAGTATTACAGGTGTGAGGCACCGCACCCAGACTTTTTTTTATTTTTGAGACATAGTCTCACTTTGCCACCCAGGCTGGAGTGCAGTGGTGCACTCGCGACTCACTGCAACCTCCACCTACTGGGTCCAAGCGATTCTCATGCCTCAGCCACCTGACTGGGACTGCGGGCGCCTGCCACCACGCCTGGCTAATTTTTTGTATTTTTAGTAGAGACGGGTTTTCACCATGTTAGCTAGGTTGGTCTTGAACTCCTGACCTCAAATGATCCGCCCGCCCCGGCCTCTCAAAGTGCTGGAATTACAGGCGTGAACCACCGCGCCTTCTTCAATGAGTTTAAATCACAGGGACTACGCCTCCCAGGGTGTTTGGATTCAAAGCACGTTCAGTGCCAGGTACTGGCCATCAAGGAAGGGAAGGTATCTGTGGATGTGGAGCGGGGGTTGATTGGGGGACGCAGGCGTTGGAGATCTCCAAGGGTCGCCACAATGACTGGGATCATATCGGGCAGTCTCCTCCACGCAAAATGGTAGCACACGCATGCGCGAACGAATTGGCCGCAGCATGGTTTGAATTGGGTTGAAACGCAAGGCACTACAGAGTGACGCAGCACACTCCGTTTCTCGAAGGCAGAGGTCACCTCCTACCGCCAGGCGCGCGTAGGCGCAGGCGCCTACTCTCATGGGCGGGGCTCAGGCGGTGGCGTCGCAGCGCGTGGTCGCGGATTGGCCGGCCGCGAGGCCGACGGTTGGCTGTGTCCCTCGCCACAGGCGCACAGAGCATGCGCGGGGCGGGAGTGCGCGAAATTCAAGCTCCAAGCTCCCGCCGGGGTAACTGGAACCCAGTCCGAGGGTCATGGAGGCGTCCCGTAGGTTTCCGGAAGCCGAGGCCTTGAGCCCAGAGCAGGCTGCTCATTACCTAAGGTATGTCTGGGCCGCTGGGCGGGTCTAGCTAACCGACCTGGCCCAGGGTGGAGGTGGGGGTGGCCCCCAGATCCCCCTGGTGACCCGAACTGTTGAGGCGCAGCCTTTTGAGGCGCGCTCTCGCACTCTTCTCGCAGTAGGGTGTGGGAGTCAGCTCTGGATGTTTGACCAGATTTCTAAAACCTCAGGAGACCCCGATGCCTCTTCTTTTGGGCAGATGACCCTGCAGTATGAGCTCCGTAAGAGCCAGAACCTTAATTGATCAAGCCCTTCTTGATTCTTTTCAGCTTATCAAGCCCCAAGCCTAGGGGATACAGAGATGAGTAAAACAAGGTCCCCGCCCCCAAGTTGTTTGTAATCTAGTAGTGGAAACGGATCTGTAAAGCAATAATTACTAGGTTTGATAAGTGCTGTAAGAGGTATAATGTATGTGCAGGGCATAGTGTTGGCATAAAAGAGGGGATGGCCAACTACAAGGGTGGTCAGCTAAGGGATGGCGTGGCAAGAGGAGACATTTGAGCTAGGCGTTGAAAAATAAGTTAACATTCACCAGTTGGCTAAGGGTGGGGGGCGTGGTAATGTTGGGATGAGCATTTAAATTTTTTCTTAAATTGTGGTAAAGTACACATAACATAAAATTTATCGGCCGGGCGCGGTGGCTCAAGCCTGTAATCCCAGCACTTTGGGAGGCCGAGACGGGTGGATCACGAGGTCAGGAGATCGAGATCATCCTGGCCTACACGGTGAAACCCCCGTCTCTATTAAAAAATACAAAAAACTAGCCGGGCGAGATGGCGGGCGCCTGTAGTCCCAGCTACTCGGGAGGCTGAGGCAGGAGAATGGCGTAAACCCGGGAGGCGGAGCTTGCAGTGAGCTGAGATCTGGCCACTGCACTCCAGTCTGGGCGACAGAGCGAGACTCCGTCTCAAAAAAAAAAAAAAAAAAAAAAAAAAAAATTAACTTTTTGTGCAGAAACTGGGTTTTATGAAAAATAAAGTTTATCATCTTAACCATTTTTAAATGTACAGTTCAGTAGTGTTGACTACATTCATATTGTTGTGCAGCCGTCTGTCATCTCTGGAACTTTTCCCATGTGGCAAAACTGAAACTACTCCCATTAAACAACTCCCCATTTCCCCCTCCCTTCAGCCCCTAGCAACCATTATTCTGTCTCTGTGGATTTTACTGCTTTAATTTTTTTTAGACAGGGTCTTGCTCTGTTGCCCAGACTGGAATTCTGTGGCCTGATCATAGTTCACTGCAGCCTGGAACTCCTGGGCTCAAGCAGTCCTTCTGCCCCAGCCTCCCTAGTAGCTGGGACTTCAGGTGGGTGCCACCATGCCCAGTCAATTTATTATCTTATTATTGTTGTTTTATATGTTTTTTTAGAGACAGGGTCTGGCTCTGTCACCCAGGCTGGAGTGCAGTGGCTCGATCTCTAACTCAGTTCACTGCAACTTCCATCCCCCGGGGCTCAAGCGATCCTCACACCTCAGCTTCTCTAGTAGCTGGGACCACAGGTGCACACCACCACACCCAGCTATTTTATTTTATTTATTTTTTTTGAGACAGAGTCTCGCTCTGTCACCCAGGCTGGAGTGCAGTGGCACGATGTCAGCTCACTGCAAGCTCTGCCTCCCAGGTTCACACCATTCTCCTGCCTCAGCCTCCCAAGTAGCAGAGACTACAGGTGCCCGCCACCACGCCCAGCTAATTTTTTTTATTTTTAGTAGAGGTGGAGTTTCACCGTGTTAGCCACGATGGTCTCGATCTCCTGACCTCGTGATCCGCCTGCCTCGGCCTCCCAAAGTATTTTTTCGTATTTTTAGTAGAGACAGGGTCTTGCCATGTTGTCCAGGCTGGTCTCAAACTCCTGAGTTTAAGCAATCCTCCTGCCTCAGCCTCCCAAAGTGTTGAGATTACAGACGTGAGCCACCATGCCAGGGCTTTCATTTAGATTTTTCCAATTGTTTGCCGTTTTACTTTTGTTGTAACAGGCAGCCTTTGTGTGAATTTTTGTGCACTTTATAACTGAGTGTACACTTTGGAATTCAGAGTGCTATATCTTAGGGAATGTGTATTTAAAATTGCTATTCAAGAAAACCATGCCAGATTTTAATAAAGTCAATAGTGTGAGTAAGCATTTATTTATATTTTCTCAGGCTGGTGTGTGATGAGCTATATGAGTCAGTTCAAAAGTTAAGATACATAGTTTTACTTTTGAAGCTAGGACTTGTAGTATTTTCTTCTACTGGCAAACGTGTGTGCGTGTATATACAGTAAGTCCTCATTTAACATTGTCCATAGGTTCTTGGAAACTGACTTTAAGTGAAATGACATAGCAAAACCAATTTTTTTCTCATCAGTGTTGCAGCAAAATGATATTGAATGAACCAGTGTCATTCAAGGACCTGCTGTGCATCATTTTGCTTAACATTGCAGTTGCCAAGAACTTACTGATCATGTTAACTGAGGACTTACTGTACATGTAAACATATACCAGAGGTGTGTGCCACCAAGCCTGGCTAATTTTTAAAAGATTTTTGTAGTCTGGGCACAGTGGCTCATGCCTGTAATCACTTTGGGAGGGCGAGGCAGGTGGATCACAAGGTCAGGAGTTCAAGACCAGTCTGGCCAACATGGTGAAGCCCCATCTCTACTAAAAATACAAAAATTAGTCAGGCGTGGTGGTGGGCACCTGTAATCCCAGCTACTTGGGAGGCTGAGGCAGAATTGCTTCCACCTGGGAGGCGGAGGTTGCAGCGAGCCGAGATTGCGTCACTGCACTCCAGCCTGGGCAGCACTCCAGCCTGGGCAACAGAGCAAGACTCTGTCTCAGAAAAAAAAAAAAAAAGATTTTTGTAGAGATGGACTCTCACTGTGTTGCCCAGGCTGGTCTTGAACTCCTAGGCTCAAGTGATCCTCCCACCTCAGGCTCCCAAAGCACTGGGATTACAGGTGTGAGCCACCATGCCCAGCAGAATCAGACTTTTTATTACACTTCCATTATTACACCACCGTTCAAGCATTCTACTCTCCATCCTTTACCTTACTCCCTCTAGAAAACCAGTTCCAACAACTGTTTGGTATCATTGGGACCTATAGTTCATTGATTCCATCTTTTCACTGTTGCACACCCCTCAGGCTCTCACTTCTCTCCTTACATAGTTTGAAGTTCAGAGTCAATAATTGTGGAGGCTTCCTTGTATACAACTTTAACTTATTTTTTTTCTCTTTCACACTTCATTATACTGGCTTGGCAAGACCATAGCCTTCGTATGGTACGCAGAGTAATGGCCTCCCAAGAATATCCACATACTAAGTTCTGAACCCTGTAAATATGTTACCCTCATATGGTACAGAGGAATTAAGGTCACTAACCAGCTGACCCTAAAATAGGGAAATTGGAATATCTGGGTGAGCCCAGTGTAATCACAGGGTGCTTAAAAGTAGAAGAGGGGCTGGGTGTGGTGGCTCATGCCTGTAATCCCAGCACTAGGGGAGGCCAAGGTGGGTGGATCACCTGAGGTCAGAAGTTCGAGACCAGCCTGGCCAACATGATAAAACCCTGTCTCTACAAAAATACAAAAATAAGCTGGGCGTGGTGGCACACGCCTGTAATCCCAGCTACCCAGGAGGCTGAGGTGGGAGAATTGCTTGAACCCAGGAGGTGGATGTTGCAGTGAGCTGAGATCGCACTGTTGCACTCCAGCCTGGGCTACAAGAGTGAAACTCCATCTCAAAAAAAAAAAAAAAAAAGGAAGAGGGAGGCAGAAGAAGAGGTCATAGTGATGCAGGTTGAGAAGGACTCAACCTGTTCTACCTGACTTGGTAGATGGGGGAAGGGGCTATGAGCCAAGGAATGTGTATGGCCTCTGGAAGCTAGAAAAGTCAAGAAGCGCATTCTCCCCCTAGAGCCTCCAGAAAGGAACACAGCCCTGCTGCAACCTTAATTTTAGCCCAGTAAGACCTGTGTCAGACTTCTAACCTATATAACCTGCAAGATATAACCTGTAAGATAAAAGATAATACTTTGTGTTGTTTTAATATTTGTGATGATTTGTAACGGCAGCAATAGGAAACTAATACATTTTGCTAAATCCAACTCTGGCCCTCGGAGATGAACATGGTTGAATAAACAATCATGCTGACTGGTCTTACTTGAAATCCGTCAATATTAATGTCAAGCAGTCCCTTCATGCTACCTGGCAATCATATTACATTTCTCTAATGTATTCACTCATCCATTCTACTAGAGGCCTGTTTCACACCTTGCTTTTCAGACCCTCAGCACCTCTCCCTCATCTCTCTTGCTTCCAATTTCACTGGGTTGATAGAAGCAATCAGAAGAGAGTTTCCAGGAGCTTCTTCTCCCTTATCAACCTACTTCCCAGCATTATTCCCCCTGTGTTCTTTGCCTTCTATCCTGTTAGTATGGATGAACTCTCTGCTTCTAGCACAACCCCCCCATTTGTGCAAAAGATCTCATTCCTTGTCACTCACTGGTATAAGGACTTCAACCCACCAATTCTTTCACTGTTAAAAAAAAAAATCCTCTCTTGATCCTATTTTCCTTTCCAGTTATTGCTCCATTTCTTCTCTTTCCTTGACTGCAAAATTCCAGGTGTCAGTATCATTGTCTACACTTGTCATTTCCTATTTCTTTCCTCCTAACTTCTGTTGAACTCGTCCCAATCAGGTTTTCACCCCATCACTTTACTCAAACTGCTTTTATCAAAGTCACCAATGACATTCATATAACAAAATCCAACAGTCAATTCTCAATCTTCATCAACCTCGACCACTAGTACTTGACGAAGTTGGTCACTTCTCCATGAAACACATGATTCATTGGTCTTCCAAGGAGCCCTTGCTCTCTGGATTTTCTTCCTACCTCACTGACTGCTGCTTCAGATTCTGTTGATATTCCTCCTCATATCTTCTAAGGTAATTTAAATCCCCAGATATGACATTTCATGCTGAAACACTTAAGTATATGTTCCTTAAAAACAACATATTCTTTTTTTTTTTTTTGACACGGAGTCTTGCTCTGCTGCCCAGGCTGGAGTGCAGTAGCACAATCTTAGCTCACCACAACCTCCGCCTCCTGGGTTCAAGTGATTCTCTGCCTCAGCCTCCCAGTAGTTGGGATTACAGGCACCTGCCACCACACCCGGCTAATTTTTGTATTTTTAGTATGGGGTTTCACTATGTTGGGCAGGCTGGCCTCGAACTCCTGGCCTCAGGTGATCCACCTGCCTCGGCCTCTCAAAGTGCTGGGATTACAGGCATGAGCCCCCTTGCCTGGTCAAAAAAAAAGAAAAATCATATTCTTACAAAACTACCATGCCATATCACACCTAACAAAATAAATGAATTCATTGATATCATCTAATACATAGTCCATATTCAATTTTTTTTTTTTTTTTTTGAGACAGAGTCTTGCAGTGTCGCCCGGGCTGCAGTGCAGTGGCACAATCTAGGCTCACTGTAAACTTTGCCTCCTGGGTTCAAGCGATTCTCCTGCCTCAGCCTCCCGAGTAGCTGGGATTACAGGCACCCGCCACCATGCCCAGCTAATTTTTTGTATTTTTAATAGAGACAGGGTTTCACCATGTTGGCCAGGCTGGTCCTGAACTCCTGACTTAGTGATTCAACAGCCTCGGCTTCCCAAAATGCTATGATTACAGGCATGAGCCACTGTGCCCAGCCTCAAATTTTTTGAATGGTCTATCAGGATCCAAAGAAGGTCTACAACTTCATTTGGGTGTTATGTTTCTTGAACTTCTAATCTAGAACAGTTCTCCCCTCCCTTCCATTTTCTATGACAATGATTTGAATTACAGCGTGATGGCTTCCTTGTAGTGTCATTAGTTTGTTCTGTCTCCTATAATTTAAACTAAAGGCTTGATAAGATTAAGCTTCAATATTTTTGGCATGAATACTTTATAGGGAAGGCTGTGTACCTATGTTGGGTCATATCAGGAAGCATATAATGTCTGACTTTCCTACTTTCAGTAATGCTAAGGTTGACCAATGGGTTCAGTGATTCCAATCTGATCCCTCCTTTGCAAAGTTGCATTTCCCCCTTATGATGAGGAAGTAACACATTTAGGATATCTTAGCATTCTGTGAATATCCTGTTCCCAACCAACGCATCAGCCTTTAATCCATTGATAACTATTGCTCAAATCATTTTTTTTTTAAAGAGTTGGGGTCTCCCTATGTTGCCCAGGCTTGTCTTGAACTCCTAGTCTCAAGCGATCCACCTGCCTCAGCCTCCCAAAGGGTCAAATCAGTTATTAGAGATTACAAAGTGGTGATTTTCTTTTCTGAGATGGAGTTTCACTTTTGTTGCCCAAGCTGGAGTACAATGACGCGATCTCAGCTCACTGCAACCTCCACCTCCTGGGTTCAAGTGATTCTCCTACCTCAGCCTCCCAAGTAACTGGGATTACAGGTGGGTGCCACCATGCCTGGCTAATTTTTTGTGTTTTTAGTAGAAATGGGGTTTCGTCATGTTAGCCAGGCTGGTCTCGAACTCCTGACCTCAGGTGATCCGCCCGCCTTGGCCTCCCCAAGTGCTGGGATTACAGGCGTGAGCCACCAAGACTGGCCGCAAAGTCGTGATTTTTCTAGTTTCACCATTCTTTGTGTATTCATTAGCTGGAATTCTTCTATAGATGATCTTAATGTTGGAATGCCATGTCTTTTTTTTTTTTTTTTTTTTTTGAGGCAGGGTCTGGCTATGTTGCCCAGGCTGTTCTCGAACTCCTGAGCTCAAGTGATCCACCTGCCTTGGCCTCCCAAAGTGCTGGGATTACAGGCATGAGCCACCATGTCAGCTGTCTTTTTTTTTTTTTTTTTTTTTTTAGTACTCCTTCCTTGGGTGATCTAATCCAGGTTCTTGGCTTTAAATCTCATCTCTGTGCTGAGAACTTTCATATTTTTTTAGTAAACCTTTTACTTTGGCATTATTTTATTTTATGTTTTATTTTTAAAGTTTTCGGCTTTATTTATAATTGACACATAATTATGCATGTTTATGGGGCACAGTTTTATTTCTATTTTTTTGGAGACAGGCTCTTGCTCTGTCACTTAGGCTGGAGTGCAGTGGTGCCATCATAGTTCACTGTAATCTTGAACTCCTGGACTCAAATGATCTTTCTGCCTTGGCTTCCCAATGAGCCATTGCACTTGGTCAGTTTTATTTTTAACCAATAATTATACAATTATTTTAACAGTAATTGTATATATTTGTGGGGTACAATGTGATGTTTCAATGCATGTATATCTTGTGGAATGATCAAATCAGGCTAATTAACATATCCATCACCTCAAATACTTATCATTTCTTTGTGGTGAAAAAATTTAAAATCCATTCTTCAGCCTGGCCAACATGGCGAAACTCTGTCTCTACTAAAAACACAAAAATCAGTTGGGTGTGGTGGTGCGCATCTATAGTCCCAGCTACTTGAGAGGCTGAGGCAGGAGAATTGTATGAACCCAGGAGGTGGAGACTGCAGTGACCTGAGATCATGGCACACTGCACTCCAGGCTGGGTGACAGAGGGAGACCCTGTCTCAAAAAAAAAAAAAAAGGTTCATTCTTTTAGCTATTTTGAAATATATAATTCATTATGATTAATAATAGTCACCATGCTGTGCAGTAGATCACTAGAACCTATTCTTCCTGTTTAACTGAAACTTTGTACCATTGACTAACCTTTCTCCTTTCCCCATCTACCCCATCTCCCCAGCCTCTGGTAACTACCATTCTACTCTCTACTTCTTTTTTGGATTCCATGTATAAGCCAGATCATGGAGTATTTGTCTCTCCGTGCCTGGTTTATTTCACCTAGCAAAATGTCTTCTAGGTTCATTCATGTTGTTGCAAATCAGAATTTCCTGCCTTTTAACGGCTGAAGAATTTTTCATTGTGTGTATATACCACATTTTAAAAATCCATTCATCCTGTTGATGGCTACTTTGGTTTCCTTTTCTTGGCTACTATGAATAATGCTGCAATGAACATGGGAGTGCAGGTATCTCTTCAATATACTGATTTCAGTTCCTTTGGAAGTACCCAGAAGTGAGATTGCTGGATCATATGGTAACTTTATTTTTAGTTTTTTGAGGAACCTCTGCACTGTTTTCCAGAATGGCCATACTTATGTACGTATTTATTTATTTAGAGACAGGGTCTCCCTCTGTCACCCAGGCTGGAGTGCAGTGGCATGATCTTGGCTCACTGAAGCTTGGGGCTCCTGAGTTCAAGCAATCCTCCCACCTCAGCCCACCAAGTAGCTGGGACCACAGGTGCATGCCACCATGCCTGGCTAATTTTTTGTATTTTCGGTAGAGATGGGGTTTTGCTATGTTGCCCAGGCTGGTTTCGAACTCCTGAACTCAAGCGATCTGCCCACCCTAGGCCTCCCAAAGTGCTGGGATTACAGGCGTGAAGCACCACGCCCAGCCCAGAATGTCCATGCTAGTTTATAATAGTACCAACAGTATACAAGTGTTCCCTTTTCACCACATCCTTGCCCACACTTGTAAGAGTTAAAGAAAGAGGAAAGACTTTGGGAGGCCGAGACGGGCGGATCACGAGGTCAGGAGATCGAGACCATCCTGGCTAACACGGTGAAACCCCGTCTCTACTAAAAAATACAAAAAAAAAACTAGCCGGGCGAGGTGGCGGGTGCCTGTAGTCCCAGCTACTCGGGAGGCTGAGGCAGGAGAATGGCGTAAACCTGGGAGGCGGAGCTTGCAGTGAGCTGAGATCCGGCCACTGCACTCCAGCCTGGGCGACAGAGTGAGACTCCGTCTCAAAAAAAAAAAAAAAAAAAAAAGAAAGAGGAAAGAAACACAAAATGCGGCTTGACAGTTAAAGGCAGGTTTACTTTAGATAAATCCTGAGAGGGGCTTCTGGCAGATTTTTTTTTTTTTTTTTTTTTTTTTTTTTTTTTTAAATTTAGTCAGGAGCGCTTTCTCTTACAGACTAAGAATATATATTGGTTTTAGGGTGAGGGGACTTATCACAAGCTTGGAATGTTTCTGTGTGAGGGAGAAGTTTCTGTGTGAGGGTTGGAATGTCTCTGGGAGGAGGGGAGGTTATCTTGGGGCAGACATCTTTCCGGCCGAGGGGGGTTATCTCAAGGCTGGCATCTTCCTGGTGGAGGGGAGTTATCTTGGGGCTAGCATGTCTCTGGTCAGGGAGGAGTTTGGAATTGTGGGATATGATGAGGTTTCTCTTCAAATAGCCTGATCAATCCTTTATTCTTTAATTCATAGTACCCTGCACCCCCCCACCCCCGCCTTCCCTTTCCTCCTCTGTCCTTCCTGTCTGCCTTTGTTACATGCGCAGACATGCCACAGTACCAGGCGTTAACTGTACCAGCTCACATTCCTTTCCTTATTTGGAAAGAAGACTAGCTCTCTAGCTCATTGCAGACACCCCTTTCCCCTTTCCTCTCTCTCCCTTATGTACCCATCTTATCTAAAGAAAGTTCAAATGTTTAGCCAACTGGGGCTAGTTTAGATTGTGTGGCCTGATTCTAGCCAATGGGGAAAGGGCACAGGGGCAGGATTTGCATCAGGAATCAAGGCTCTTGTTCCCCTTTGTTCTGGTGTGCTCTCATGGCGACTGGCCAAGGAGAAGCACCCCTCTGTGCAGAAGTAAAAATTGCTTTACTGAAAATCCTTTGAGTGCTCAATTTCCTTAAGACTCTGAGCTTTGTTTTGACAAATGTTTCTGGTTGGAGATGTTATTCGTGGTTTATGGTCGTGCTGACCTTAGCCATTAGGCTGATGCCCTTTGGATTTAGGTGGTTTTTTATTAAGTGAACTTTAGAATGAGGGACTTGTCTAAGATGGCGATGCTCCTGCTCTGTCAATCCAGACTCGATAGTTATAAAAAGGAGGAGGGACAGTGTGTTCTTTCTGGCTACTTCCTGCTGTTGAGGGGATGGAGAGTTTTCTAGTCTCTGGTTGACTGTGGGAGCATTGCTGTCTGTAGATGTTTTGGGGTAGTTGTCTGTGAAATGGCCATGATCCTGTCAGTTAAAAATCTTTGGCCAGGTATGGTGGCTCACACCTGTAATCCCAGCACTTTGGGAGGCCAAGGCAGGCAGATCACCTGAGGTCAGGAGTTCGAGACCAGCCTGGTCAACATGGTGAAACCCTTTCTCTACCAAAAATACAAAAATTAGCCAGGCATGGTGGCGAATGCCTGTAATCCCAGCTAATCGGGAGGCTGAGGCAGAAGAACCACTTGAACCCGTGAGGTGGAGGTGGCAGTGAGCCAATATCGCGGTGCCACTGCACTCCAGCCTGGGCGACAGAACAAGACTCTGTCTCGAAAAAAAAAAAAAAAAAAAAAAAAAACTTTGAAAAAGGTTAATTAGGCAGGGTAAGAACATTAGTCCCAGGATTGGGATAACCCATGCTATGATTTTGTTCCCAAACCAAGAATCTATTTTGTTGTTTTGATATTCCCTTAGCGTTTTAGCCCTTTCTTTAAGTTTTTCAGCAGCGTCTCTTACTAGGTCTGATTGGTTGAGGTAGAAACAACATTCCTCACCTCATGAGAAGCAGAATCCCTCTTTCTTTTTCAGCCATTATAAGATCTAGTCCCCATCTGTTTTGGAGGACTACGCCAGCCAAAGAGTCTAGTTGGTCTTGGACTTTTTTTTTTTTTTTTTTTGAGACGGATTCTTGCTCTGTTGCCCAGGCTGGAGTGCAGTGGTGCGATCTCGGCTCACTGCAACCTCCACCTCCTGGATTCAAGCAATTCTTCTGCGTCAGTGTCCCGAGTTGCTGGGATTACAGGCGTGCACCACCACGCCCAGCTAATTTTTTTGGTATTTTTAGTAGAGACGGTTTCACCATGTTGGCCATGGCTGGTCTCGAACTCCTGACCTCAGGTGATCCACCCGCCTCAGCCTCCCAAAGTGCTGGGATTACAGGCGTGAGCCACCGCCCCTGGCCAAGGTCTTGGACTTTTATAAGGCTTCGGGCTGTGTCTTCTAACAAGTCCTGTAGTTCTGTTGAAAGAGCCTTAAAGTATGTTATGCAAGTGGCTAATCCGCTTGCTCTCAATCCAAGTCCAGAGGTTATACCCAGGGTGGCTATTAAGGGAATGAAGTGTATGGCCCTTCCTTTTCTAACATATTGAATGGATGAGATGGGCAAAGGTCGATCAGGAGGAACAAGTCCAATGGAGGGAGATAGATAAACTAGGGTACAGGTTCCAGTCCAGTTGGTAGGGAGACAAAGGTATGTGTTGGTGCCACACAAAAAGAACAGGCCTTTGTCGTGTATACAGGCAGAGATATAGAAAGAGAATAGGTGAACTAAATATGGGGTGTTTTTTCTTTCCTGTGGTTCATTACTCCAAATGGACAAGGAGGGGGCCAGGGAGACACCTACTAGAGTAGAAATATAGGAAGAGTTACTTTTTACACATTTAATGCAATAGGATATTGCATCGTTATATTGAGCCATGGAAAAAAGTGGGCACCAGGGACAGCACAAGTTAGGCCAGAGGCATTGGCTGAGAGAGAGGCTGTCAAATGAGCCAGTTACAGAAATGCTCCATTTGCTTCAGGTGATACTGGGTAGTTAACTCAGTTAGTTTGATGGTCAGGGGTGTTTAATAATGATAGTATGGTTGCATTGGTTAAGTGTTAAGGATCCTATAGGGAGATTTCCTTCAGAGGCTGAAAAACAAAGTGAAGCTTGTTGTAAAAGGGGGTTGTGTTTAGTTATAGGCCCTTTAATGGGAGAGTCTTGGGGCTTGAGGCATTGCAGGGAGTTTTAGTAGGCTTGAAATAATTTGTTAGCCTGATTAGTCCTGGAAGTAGGATAATTGCCGACCAGGGTGTCAGCTCTTTCAAGAAAGGAAGCTCCCTTTTGGAGTGTATAAATTAGGGTTATGCTCCCTGCTAAAAGGTCATGAAGGGGTGCAGGAAGGGCTGTGTAAGCTGAGGAAGACAGCGATAAGAACATCCAGCATTTGGGAGAAAAGGAAGAGTGAGCTCGCAGCGAGAGGGATTGTGTAAGGTTTATAGTTCGAGCTTGAGAGCAGTGAGAAGTGGTTGTATTGGTGAGGTTGATGTACTTAGGGTATTTATATTGGAAAAAAAAAAAAAACAAGCAAAAAGAGAAAAAGGTTATTTGGGTAAGAGTAAAGTCCTGGAGAGTTTCTTGAAGCCATAGGTCCCATAGAACAGTAAAGAGCTGATCAGGATATATAATGGGAGTTTCGTAGGGGTACCGCTGAAAGTCTGTAACAAGGTTGATTAGGAAGCAATGAAAGTTTGGGAGAGAAAGAGACATAAGCGGTGAATTTCTCTTCCTTTTCATCTGAGATTCAGGTGAGGCAAAGGGAAGTGGGTCCTGTGGAGACACAAGAGAAGGCTGAAGGGGTTTTAGATTTGGTTGTTTGGGTATGTGGCAAAGGGAAGTCTGTTTTCTTGAGAGAAGTATAATGAAATCAGTTGGGGAGTCCCTGGAGTTTTGCTGCTGTGGGTGTGGTAAGAATGATTTGGTAAGGTCCCTTTGTTAGAAATGCTTGTTCCCTGGTGCCATAAAGAAATAGCACTTGAACATAACTTTAATTTCCTCAGCAAGGCCATTTTTACTTTCTGCAGAAAGGGCACACTCGCCAGCAGTTTTGCCATGAGAGTACACCGAACAAAGGAGACAGGGTCATTTATAAACTGACGCTTCCACCCTACTGCTGTGTTCAGTTTCCATTGGCTGGAATGGGACCTCACATTCTGTATTTGTCCCGATTGGCTAGCAACTTAGAACTTTTTAAAAGAGGCAAAGGCAGAGGAGAACAAAGGAAGGAGGAAGTAACTTGTGGAATGCTAAGAAAGGTAAAAACACCTTCAAATAAGGAAGAGGAACAGGCTATGACCTAATGCTTGCTTGGACCAGTATAAGCATGCCAGGGCAAATATTTAGGCTAAATTGTGGGAGCTAAGAACATAAAGTACATTGATTTCTTTATTACGGCTAGCCAATATTTAAGAATGTTAGCACAGGTCTTTGAATAAATTTTGCTTCTAAGAGAAGTTACTATTTATTCCTAATTAGATGGGGAGGAAAGTCTTTGAAGAGGAACCTCTACTTTACTTTTTACACCTTCCATTTAGGTGTGAGGGGAGAATTGGGGGTAGGACTTTTTTATGATCTTTTATGAGATCTTTTATGAGAACTTAGTCTTCTGGCTATAGGAAGGGATTAGAGGAGTCGGTGATGGGTTATGGCAGGTGTTTGTCAGCATATTCCCAAATGAAATGGCGGATAGTATACAGAAGAGGGGAAACAAGGGGAGTTGGTAGAGGTGGCGTTTGATCCTGAGGTGGAACAAAAGGGGCCAGTGGTTTCCCATACATGAGTTCAAAGGGGCTGAGCATTAAGGGTTTATGTGGGAGCACCCACATTTTTAGAAGGGCCAAAGGTAAAAGTGTAACCCAGTCTTTATGTGTTTGGAGTGAGTACCTGGTGAGGGTGGTTTTTAGAATACCATTCATTTTTCAACTTTTCCTGAAGATTGAGGTCAATAGAGGATATATAGCTTCCAGGTGATTTGTAGAGATTGTGCAAGTGTTGAGTAATTCAGAGATGAATTCAGGACCATTGTCGGATTGAAAAGAGAGAGGCACCCCGAACCTGGGTATGATTTCCGTTATTAATTTGGAGGTGACAGTAGAAGCCCGTTTGTTGGTTGTGGGAAAAGCCTCAACTCATCCTGAAAAGGTATTGATGAGAACTAGAAAAAATCGAACCTTTTTAACTGGGGGCATATGGGTAAAATCAATTTGCCAATCCGGTCCTGGAAGGTGTCCCCTGGCTTGATGGGTTGGGAAAGAAAGGGGTTTAGTGTTGGAGTGGGATGAAGCCTTTTGGCAAATAGAACATTGATGGGAAATGGCCTTTAGCTGTTCCTTTATATCTGGGGTTATGTGTATATGAGAGCTTAAGAAATGTTGTCGAGGGGTATGGCTAATATGGAAGAGGTTGTGAATGTCCCATAAAAGAGTAGTTTTTTTCAGGGTCAGGTGGGACTAATTTGTTTTGTACCAACCAGTATGGGGGTTTGACTTGTGCCCCCGCCGTGATTAGTTGCTGTATTTGGTGTTCTGGATAAAAGGAAGGGGATATGTTGTAAGAGGGGAAATAGGTATTGGGGGATTGGATGGTTGGTTGAGGCTTGTTTTGCCCAATAGTCAGCCTCACAGTTTCCTATCGAAATGTGGTTTTTATCTGATTGATGTCCTTTGCAATGGATAACTGCAACCTTTTCTGGAAGTAAAGCTGCC
This sequence comes from Rhinopithecus roxellana, assembly GCF_007565055.1. Classification (NCBI taxonomy): domain Eukaryota; kingdom Metazoa; phylum Chordata; class Mammalia; order Primates; family Cercopithecidae; genus Rhinopithecus; species Rhinopithecus roxellana. Next base: position 68,226,804 of record NC_044555.1, on the reverse strand, counting down.
TTTAGTAAATGATGGATTAGTTTTCCATTAATGATAGGAAATCCCGTAGCTGTGAGATAGCCCCGCTTGCTCCAAATTTGGGCATTGGAATGGATGGTGTTATAGGCATATTTAGAATTGGTGTATATATTAACTTGTGTACTTTTTGCTAGGGTTAGTGCTCTTATTAGGGCAACTAATTCTGCTTTTTGGGAGGATGTGCCCAAAGGCAAGGGGGCAGCCTCTACGATTCTTCTAGGTGGGTATCATTATGATATCCCTCAATGATGGCATACCCTGCTTGGAGGGAAGGGTTTTTTGATGCACTGCCATCTATAAACCAATCTGGGGCTTCCTTTATGTGAGTGGAAGTAAGGGGGTGAAATATGGTAAGAGAACTTTCAATTAAAGCATGAGTGTTGGTCAGGGTCTAAAATTGGTGCTGAAGGCAAAAGAGTGGCAGGATTAAGGGGGGAGCATCTATGAAGAGAGATAGAGGGTTGAAGGAGAGTTGAATGTAAAGCCTGCATGTGGGAGGATGAGATGGAGCTTAGCGCCTTATGGCTGAGTATATTTTGCAGACTGAGAAGAAAATACCTGAAGGGGTTTGTAGAATGTGAGTTTTTGTGCCTCAGGGATAATTAGAGAGGCTGTGACCAAAATTTTTAAGCAAAGGGGCCAGCCTTTGTAAATGGGGTCTAGTTGTTTTGAAAAATATCCTACTGGTTGGAGGGAGTCTCCCATGGGTTGGGCTAATAGTCCAAGGGCCTGATTATGAGAGCTGTGTAAATATAGATGAAAGGATCTCAGGGGGTTTGGAAGGCCTGGAGCAGGGACCTATAATAAGGCACGTTTTAGGTGAGAGAAAGCATGATAAAGGGCTGGGTGGGAGTGAGTGGTTGGTCAAGATTGCCTTTTGCGTGTTCATAAAGGGGTTTAGTGATAATGGCAAAATTTGCTATCCATAATCAGAAATATCCCACTAATCCGAGGAAAGAAAATAAGTCCCTTTTTGTTTTAGGAAATGGGATTTGTTGAATGCTTTGCTTTCATGCTGGCGGAATTTCTCAAGTATTTCGAGTTACGATTAATCCTAGATACGAGACTTTTGGAGAGGTTAATTGGGCCTTCTTTTTGGATACCTGGTACCTGCATTCAGCCAAAGAATTTAAAAGCCTAGTGGTGTGTTGAATGCAATGTTCTAGAGAGGGGCTGCAAAGAAGTAAATCATCCATGTACTGAAGCAAGATGCTAGGTTGTAGATGTAGTTGGGAGAGGTCTAATTGAAGTGCCTGACCGAAATAGTGAGGGCTGCCTCTAAACCCCTGGGGGAGGACAGTGCAGGTGAGTTGTTGAGAGTAGCCTATGTCAGGGTCGGTCTAAGTTAAAGCAAAAAGGTTTTGAGAGGAGGGATATAAAGGAATAGTTAAAAAAAAAAAAAAAAAAAAGCATCCCTGAGGTGCAATACTAAGAAATGGCTAGTGTTGGGAGGAATTTGCATGCAGTAGGGGGGTGTAGGGTTTTGGGAACAATAGGATAAAAGGAACAACAGTGGAGTTGATTTGTCACAAATCCTGAACCAGTCTATAGGAGCCATCTGGGTTTTTGATTGGGAGAATAGGAGTATTATGGGGAGAATGGGTGGAGATTAAAATATTGGCAGCCAAAAGTCAGGAGATGATGGGCTTGAGTCCCCGTAATCCATTAGGGTTGAGGAGATATTGTGGGACCACTGTGTAGCGCTTAGGATCCTTAGTGAGATTTGAATTAGAGAATGGTGGGTAGCCATTATGGGGGAGTCGTTGTTCCATACTGTAGGATTTACCTGGCTGAGGAATTTGAGTGTTTTTTGTTTGTTTGTTTTTTGAGACGGAAGTTTGCTCTTGTTGCCCAGGCTGGAGTGCAATAGCATGATCTTGGCTTGCCGCAGCCTCCACCTCCTGGATTCAAGCGATTCTTCTGCCTCAGCCTCCGAGTAGCTGCAGTTACAGGCATACACCACCAGGCCCGGCTAATTTTGTATTTTTAGTAGAGACGGGTTTTCTCCATGGTCAGGCTGGTCTCAAATTCCCAACCTCAGGCGATCCACCCGCCTTGGCCTCCCAAAGTGCTGAGATTACAGGCGTGAGCCAGGAATTTGGGTTTTAAGTCTATTTTATGTGGAGTGTCTGAGGAGGGGTTTTGTTCTTGACATAATAAGTAAGGGGTTAGGCTTTGATGTAGGGCTGATAAATGAATGATTCCCCCTAGTTTGTGTAGGATGTCCCTTCCTAGTAAAGGAGTGGGACAATGATAAATGACCAAGAAAGAGTGAGTGAGGGTGACTCCCCAAAATGAGCAGTATAGAGGCGGTGTTTTGTATGGAGTTTCTTGTATGTCCTTCATGCCAACAACAGAAACTGATGAACATTCTAATGGGCCTTGATATTCAGTTAATACTGATAGGCTCGCCCCAGTATCCAGGAGAAAGGAAATAATCTTACTGGATACCGTCCCAATTACCCTGGGTTCCATGCACTCACTGGACGTGGGGGCGAAGGATTCCAGGCACCCTCAGTCTTCCGTTGTCAGTGCCAGCAGTGAAGAGATTTCCTCCTGTGATGGTCGGGGGGCCTCATTATGAGCCGCACTGGAACAGAGAGGGTGTACCCATTGGGCGCAGTCCATTTTCCAGTGTCCCCAAAGACCACAAGTTGGGCACGGTTTGGTAGGGGGCCAGGGGTTAGGACAAGCCTTTGCCTAGTGTCCAGGGTTGCCATGTTGGAACCCTGATGTGGCACTCCAGGGTGACACTTCCAGATAGGTGAGGGAGTTTCCCTTGGGGTTGTCAGGAGGCTTTTGTGTAACTGACCTTTGGACAGCAGAGGCGAGCATCTGGTATTTTAACCGGAGATGTTTGTCTTTTTGAATTTTTTGTTCCTCATCTCTGTTGTTAAAGACACGGAAGGCCTCCCAGCACTTTGGGAGGCCAAGGCGGGCACCTGAGGTCAGGAGTTTGAGACCAGACTGACCAACATGGCGAAACCTTCTCTCTACTAAAAATACAAAATTAGCCGGGTGGGGTGGCGCATGCCTGTAATCCCAGCTACTTGGGAGGCTGAGGCAGGAGAATCCCTTGAGCCTGGGCAGCAGAAGTTGCAGTGAGCCAAGATCACGCCATTGCACTCCAGCCTGGGCAACAAGAGCAAAACTCTGTCTCCAAAAAAAAAAAAAAAAAAGACACAGAAGGCCACATTTAGGAGATCTTGCTGAAATGTTTGGGGACTTCCTCCGATTTTTATAATATTTTCCGGATATCTGGGGCAGATTGGGAAATAAATTGGAGGTAGAGAAAAGTTTGCCCTTCTCTAGATTTTGGATCCAGATTGTTATATTTTAGCATGGCTTCAGTGAGGCGTCATAAGAAAAGGGCAGGATTCTTCTGGGGCTCCTTTGTAATTTCTCTGATTTTTTTGTAATTAGCTGCCTTATGGGCATTTTTGTTCATGCCCGTGAGAGGACAGGTAATCATGTGGTCCTATCGCCTGATACCATTGTTTCCCTGTTGGTAAGTCCAGGCTGGGTCTCTATGGGGGACTGCATCATTGGCCACTGGATTTTATATAGGGGCTTGGTTATGGAGTTCATCTGCGTGGGCTTCAGCTGAACGCCAGATGCGTTCCTTTTCATCAGGAGTGAGGGTGGAGGTTAAAATTATATAAATATCATGCCAAGTTAAATTAAAGGATTGGGTTACATGCAGGAATTCCCTGCGATAGTGAGAGGGATTTTCAGAGAAGGGTCCTGGATGCCATTCGATTTGTGACAAATCAGACATGGAGAAAGGGACGTGAACGTGAGCAATGCCTTCAACCCCAGCCACTTCCCAGAGAGGGAGAATTGCTGGGGTGGTTTGACTGGTGGCTTTTGAACAGGTAACAGGTGGAGAAGGAGGAGGTGTGGGGTTTGGAGCTGGAGGCTTGGGGGCAGGAGGGCCCCCTGGGGTGGAGGGTTTGGAGTGATGAGGAGCAGAACCAGGGGGATGGGAATACGGAGGGGGTTCATCTGCAGGGTGAAAAGGGGTTTCAGAGGAAGGGGTTTTGAGGGAAGGGGTTTTGGAGGAAGGGTTTTCGCGGGAAGGGATCTCAGAGGAAGGGCTTTTAGAGGAGGAAGAGACCCAGAGAGCGTTTTCATTGAGAAGAAGGACTTCATGAGGGGTGCAAGCTTGACATAGGGAGAGTTGGGATCTAAGGTAGAAGAAAGTCTGAATGTAGAGAACCTCTTGCCATTTGCCATTCCTGGTTATAAAGTTGTCAAGATCGCTAAGAATTTGCAAGTAAAAGGTGCCATTTTTGGGCCATCGGCTGTTATTATCTAATGTGTATTGGGGCCAGACCATGTTGCAATAAAAGACTAAATGCTTTGGCTTTATGCTTCCCCGTAACCCAAGTTTGGCAAGGTTGCGAAGGAGGCAATCCAGTGGAGAGGATGTAGGAATGTGGGGTTGTTTGGCACCCATGTGGACTGGTGAGAAGAAGCCAAGGGTGTCTGTTTTTGTTCTAGGCATTTCCAGACAAAAGACAGAGACATGGAGTCCTCTTTCTAAAGAGGACAGTCAAGCTGAGATGAAAACTGGGCATCCCCAAGATTTCTTCTAGCTTTTTAGTCCTGCTGGTCCTCTGAGGACCGGGATGGCAGACCTGACTTTTCCTGGTACCGTGGGAAAGCCAAGGGAGGGCAGATCTTAGCAGTTGGCTGGACTAGTGTCCGATGTTGGATGTTCCAGTTGGAATTGGCAAAGGGCCCCTTAGACTGCAGCCACATGAGGAAGAGAGAAAGAGAGAGAAGGGAGGAGGAGGGGAGAGAGCAAAATACCCATTGTGGGCCGTTGGAGATGGATTCCTGAGATCTGAAGGTTTAAAGAACTTGCTGGGAGTAGCCCCGGCCAGAGCCTCGCAGTCCCCTTTAGGTTAGTTGTCCTACTCATGCAAATCACTTGAAAAATGAAGTGAGAGAAAAGACAGGGTGGGTGGCCAGAGACCCTCAGGATCCAGGAATTAACTTACAATGAACTGCCATTGCCCACTGCTTCCTGGGTTGCAAGAGAGCCTCTGCCCCCAGCACCTGTTCCAGATTTTGGCACCAAATATAAGAGTCAAAGAAAAAGAAACACGAAATGTTCAACAGTTATAGGCAGGTTTACTTTAGATAAAACCTGAGAGGGGTTTCTGGCCAATTTTTGGTCAGGAGCACTTTCTCTTACAGACTAAGAGTATATATTGGTTTTAGGGTGAGAGGGCTTATCACAAGCTTGGAATGTTTCTGTGTGAGGGAGAAGTTTTATGGCGGGGTTGGAATGTCTCTGGGAGGAGGGGAGGTTATCTTGGGGCAGACATCTTTCTGGCCAGAGGGGGGTTATCTCAAGGCTGGCATCCTCCTGGCCAGAGGCATGTTATCTTGGGTCTAGCATGTCTGTGGTCAGGGAGGAGTTTGGAATGTTTCTGGTTGGAGATGTTATTTGTGGTTTATGGTCATGCTGACCTTAGCCATTAGGCTGATGCCCTTTAGATTTAGGCAGTTTTTTATTAAGGTAAACTTTAGAATGAGGGGCTTGTCCAAGATGCCGATGTTCCTGCTGAATGAGGGGCTTGTCCAAGATGCCGATGCTCCTGCTCTGTCAACACTTATCTTTTATCTTTTTGATAATAGAAAGTCTAACAGGAATGAGGTGATATTTCATTGTGGTTTTAATTTGCATTTCTTTGATGATTATTACATTTTTTATCTTTAGTCCTGACCTTCTGAACTCCATAGTCCTATATGTGATTGCTTGGTTGACGTCTCTGCTTGATAATAGATATATCAAATTTAACATGCCTGAAAACTAAAGGACAAAAACCACATTTCTTATCTCAATAGGTGCAGAAAAATCATTTGACAAAATCTAGCACCCTTTCATGATACAAACACTCAGCAAACTAGGAATAAAAGGTAACTTCCTTAACCTGATCAAAGGTATCTACAAAAATCCCATAGCTAACATTATACTTAATGGTGAAAGACTAAAGGCTTTCCACACTCATATCAGGAATAAGGCAAGGATGTTTGTCTGCTCTTGCAACTTATATTCACATTATAATTCAACATTATAGTGGAGGTTCTTTTTTTTTTTTTTTTGAGATGGAGTCTCACTGTGTCACCAGGCTGGAGTGCAGTGGCACAACCCTGACTCACTGCAATCTCTGCCTTCCGGGTTCAAGTGATTCTCCTGCTTCAGTGTCCCGAGTAGCTGGGATGACAGGCGTGCACTACCATGCCCACTAAGTTTTTTGTATTTTTAGTAGGGACAGGGTTTCACCATGTTGGCCAGGATGGTCTCGATCGCCTGACCTTGTGATCCGCCCGCCTTGGCCTCCCAAAATGCTGGAATTACAGGTGTGAGCCACTGCGCCTGGCCTATAGTAGAGGTTCTAGCCAGGGCAATTAGGAAAGAAAAAGGAAAAAAAAAAAAGAGCATACAGATTGGAAAGGAAGAAGTAAAACTATCTGTATTTGTAGGTGACGTGATTTTTTTTTCCCTTCAATTTTTTTATTGTTTTAAAATATGCATAACAAAATTTACCATCTTAACCATTTTTGAGTATATGGTTTAGTGGCATTAAATACATTCATAATGTCTGTTTTCACATTGCTGATAAAGACATACCTGAGATGGGGAAGAAAAAGAGGTTTAATTGGACTTACAGTTCCACATGGCTGCGGAGGCCTCTGAATCATTGCAGGAGACGAAAGGCACGTCTTACATGGTGGCAGCAAGAGAAAATGAGGAAGAAGCAAAAGCAGAAACCCCTGACAAACCCATTAAATCTCATAAGATATATTCACTATCACGAGACTAGCAGGGGAAAGACCAGCCCCCATGATTCAATGACCTCCCCCTGGGTCCCTACCACAACACATAGGAATTCTGGGAGATACAATTAAAGTTAAGATTTGGGTGGGGACACAGCCAAACCATACCATTCCACCCCTGGCCCCTCCAAATCTCATGACCTCACATTCTAAAACTAATCATGCCTTCCCAACCAGCATTAACTCAAAAGTCTACAGTCTAAAGTCTCATCTGAGACAAGGCAAGTCCCTTCCACCTCTGAGCCTGTAAAATCAAAAGCAGGTTAGTTACTTCCTAGATACAGTGGGAGTACAGACAATGGGTAAATGCACCCATTCCAAATGGGAGAAATTGGCCAAAGCAAAGAGGCTACAGGCCTCATGCTAGTCCAAAATACAGCAGGGCAGGCAAATCTTAAAGCTCCAAAATTATCTCCTTTGACTCCATGTCTCACATCCATGTCATGCTGATGTAAGAGGTGGGTTCCCATGGTCTTGGACGGCTCTGCCCCTGTGGCTTTGCAGGGTACAGCCTTCCTCCTGGCTGCTTTCACAGACTGGCATTGAGTATCTGTGACTTTTCCAGGTGCACGGTGCAAGCTGTCAGTGAATTTACCATTTTGGCATCTGGAGGACAGTGGCCCTCTTCTCACAGCTCCACTAGGCAGTGCCCCAGTAGGGACTCTGTGTGGGGGCTCTGACCCCACATTTCCCTTCCACACTGCCCTAGCAGAGGTTTCCATGAGGGCCCCACCCCTGTAGCAAACTTTTGCCTGGGCATCCAGGCATTTCCATACAGCTTCTGAAATCTAGGCAGAGGTTCCCAAACCTCAGTTCTTGACTTCTGTGAACCCACAGGCTCAACACCACGTGGAAGCTGCCAAGGCTTGTGACTTCCACCCTCTGAAGGCACAACCCGAGCTTCACATTGGCCCCTTTCAGCCACAGCTGGAGCAGCTGGGACACAGGGCACTAAGTTCTTTGGCTGCACACAGCACAGGGACCCTGGACCCGACCCATGAAACCATTTTATCCTTCTGGGCCTCCGGGCCTGTGATGAGAGGGGCTGCCATGAAGGTCTCTGACATAGTCTGGGGACATTTCCCCCATGGTCTTGGGGATTAACATTAGGCTCCTTGCTACTTAGGCAAATTTCTGCAGCCTGCTTGAATTTCTCCCTCAGAAAATGGGTTTTTCTTTTCTACTACATTGTTAGGCTGCAAATTTTCGGAACTTTTATGCTCTGTTTCTTTTCTATTGCATTGTTAGGCTGCAAATTTTTGGAACTTTTATGCTCTGTTTCCCATTTAAAATGAAATACTTTTAACAGCACCCAAGTCACCTTTTGAATGCTTTGCTGCTTAGAAATTTCCTTCATATTGGCCGGGCATGGTAGCTCATGCCTGTAATCCCAGCACTTTAGGAAGCCAAGGTGGGTGGATCACGAGGTCATATCAAGACCATCCTGGCTAACATGGTGAAACCCCATCTCTACTAAAAATACAAAAATTAGCTGGGCACGGTGGTACGTGCCTGTAGTCCCAGCTACTCAGGAGGCTAAGGCAGGAGAATCCCTTGAACCCGGGAGGTGGAGGTTGCAGTGAGCCAAGATTGCACCACTGCACTTCAGCCTGGGTGACAGAGCGAGACTCCGTCTCAAAAAGAAAAAAAAAAAAGAAATTTCTAGGTTGGGTGCAGTGGCTCATGCCTGTAATCCCAGCATTTTGGGAGGCCAAGGTGGGTGGATCATGAGGTCAGGAGTTTGAGACCAGTCTGACCAACATGGTGAAGCCCCATCTCTACCAAAAATACAAAAAAAAAAGTAGCTGGGCGTGGTGGTGCAAGCCTGTAATCCCAGCTACTCAGGAGGCTGAGGCAGGAGAATCGCTTGAACCCAGGAGGCAGAGGTTGCAGTGAGCCGAGGTCACGCCACTGCTCTCCAGCCTGGGCGACAGAGTGAGACTACGTCTCAAAAAAAAAAAAAGAAAGAAAGAAAAAAGAAATTTCTTCCACCAGATACCCTAAAAATCATCTCTCTCAAGTTCAAAGTCCCACAAATCTCTAGGGCAGGGGCAAAATGCCGCCAGTCTCTTTGATAAAACAGAATCACCTTTGCTCCAGTTCCCAACAAGTTCTTCATCTCCATCTGAGACCACCTCAACCCGGACCTTATTGTTCATATCACTATCAGCATTTTTCTCAAAACCATTTGACAAGTCTCTAGGAGGTTCCAAATGTTCCCACATATTACTGTCTTTTTTTTTGTTTTTTGACCTGACCTGACCATGTTGGCCAGGTTGGTCTCGACCTCCTGACCTTGTGATCTGCCCACCTCGGCCTCCCAAAGTGCTGGAATTACAGGCATGAGCCATTTCCTGTCTTCTTCTGAGCCCTGTCAACTGTTCCAACCTCTGCCTGTTACCCAGTTCCAAAGTCGCTTCCACATTTGCAGGTGTCTTTTCAGCGGTGCCCCACTCTGATGGTACCAATTTACTGTATTAGTCCATTTTCACACTGCTGATAAAAAGATGTCCAAGACTGGGAAGAAAAAGAGGTTTATTTGGACTTACAGTTCCACATGGCTGGGGAGGCCTCAGAATCATGGCTGGAGGTGAAAGACTCTTCTTACAAGGAAGAAGCAAAAGTGGAAACCCCTGATAAACCCATCAGATCTCATGAGGCTTATTCACTATCATGAGAATAGCAGGGGAAAGACTGGCCCCCATAATTCAATTACCTCCTCCTGGATCCCTCCTGCAACACATGGGAATTCTGGGAGATATAGTTCAAGTTTAGATTTGGGTGGGGACACAGCCAAACCATATCAGTGTTGTACATACATCACCACCATCCATCTCTGTAACTCTTTTCATCTTGTAAAACTGAAATTCTATAACCATTAAGTGTAACTCCCCATTTCCTCATCCTCCTGGCCCTGGGTACCACCGTTCTTCTGTCTGCCTCTATGAATTTGACTACTCTAGGTGCCTCATAAATGGAATCATGCAGTATGTATCTTTTTGTGATTGGCTTATTTTGCTTACCATAATATCCTCAAGGTTCATCTATGCTGTAGCATGTGACAGGATTTTCTTCCTTTTTAAGCTGAATGACACTTCATTGTGTGTATAGACCATATTTTGCTTATTCATTTATCTGTCTGTGGATACCTGGGTTGCTTCCATCTCTTGGCTATTATGAGTAATGCTAGTATGAACATGGGTATGTAAATATCTCTTCAGGATCCCATTTTCAATTCTTTTGCATATATACCCAAAAGTGGAATTGCTGGATCATATGGTAATTCTATTTTTAATTTTTTTGAGAAACTGTGATATGGTTTGGCTGTGTCCCCACCCAAATCTCACATTGAATTGTAATAATCTCCATGTGTCAAGGGTGGGGCCAGGTGGAGATAATTGAATCCTGGAGGTGGTTTCTCCCATATTGTTCTCCTGGTAATGAATAAGTCTTATGAGATCTGATGGTTTTATAAATGGGAGTTCCCCTACACAAGCTCTCTTGCCTGCCACTATGTAAGATGTCCCTTGCTCTTCCACCATGATTGTGAGGTCTCCCAAGCCATGTGGAACTGTGAGTCAATTAAACCTCTTTCCTTTATAAATTACCCGGTCTCGGGTATGTCTTTATTAGCAGCATGAGAACAGACTAATACAAACTGCCATACTGTTTTCCACAGAGGCTATACCGTTTTACATTTCCATCAACAGTGCACATGCGTTCACAATTTATCCACATCCTCCCTAACACTTATTTTCTGCTTTTTTTGGGGGGAGAGGGGAGCAGGGAATAAGGTCTGTTTCTGTTGCCCAAGCTGGAGTGCAGTAGTGTGATCTTTGCTCACTACAACCTCCATCTCCCAGGCTCAAGTCATCCTCCCACTTCAGCCTCCCAAGTAGCTGGGACCACAGGCATGCACCGCCATGCCTGGCGAATTTGTTTTTTAAGATAATAGTCATCTTAATAGCTGTGAGGTAGTATTTTCTAGTTTTGATCTGCATTTCTGCAGTAATTAAGTGATGTCAAGCATTTTTTCATGTGCTTATTAGCCATTTGTATATCTTTGGAGAATTGTCTATTCCAGTACTTTGCTCATTTTTGAATTAAGTTTTTTGTTTCTTTGTTGTTGAGTTTTAGTTCTCTATATATTCTGGATATTAATCAGATATATAATTAACGAATATTTCTCCCATTCTGTGAGTTGCCTTTTTACTCTGTTGATAATTGTCTTTTGATGTACAAATTTTGAATTTTTTTCTGAGGTTCGATTTGTTTATCTTGTAGGTGTTTGTGCCTTTGGTGTCATGTCCAAGAAATTATTGCCAAATCCAATATTTTGAAGCTTTTTTTTCTCTTTCTTTTTTTTTTTTTGAGACGGAGTCTTGCTCTGCTGTCTCCTAGGCTGCATTGGAGTGGCGCAATCTCAGCTCACTGCAACCTCCACCTCCTGGGTTTAAGCAAACCTTCTGCCTCGGCTTCCTGAGTAGCTGGGATTACAGGCATGCGCCACCACGCCTGGATAATTTTTGTATTTTTAGTAGAGACAGAGTTTCACCATGTTGGCCAGGCTGGTTTCAAACTCCTAACCTCAAGTGATCCACCTGGCTTGGTCTCTCAAAGTGCAGGGATTATAGGTGTGAGCTACCATGCCCGGCCTGGTCTTGAACTTCTGGCTTCAAGTGATCCTCCTGCCGCAGCCTATCAAAGTACCAGAATGACAGACGTGAGCCATCCGCCCAGCCAAATGTTGTGAAGCTTTTGCCCTGTTTTCATCTAATTATTTTATAGTTTTAGGACTTTGATCCATTTTGAGTTAATTTTTGTGTATGATGTGAGGTAAGGGTCTAACTTCATTCTTTTGCATGTGAATATCCAGTTTCCCCAGTGCCACTTATTGAAAATACTGTCCTTTCCCCATTGAATGGTCTTGTGAAAAAATCATTCAACTATATATGCAAGGTTTTATTTCTGGGCTGTTTATTCTAGTCTATGAGTCTACATATCTGTCTTTATGCCAGTACCATAGTGTTTTGATTATTGTAGTATTGTAGTTAGTTTTGAAATCAGGAAGTGAGTCCTCTAGGTTTGTTCTTTCTCAACATTGTTTTCACGGCTATTCAGGGTCCCTTGAGATTTCATATGAATTTTAGGAAGGGTTTTTTTTTTTTTTTGAGATGGAGCCTTGCTATATCACCTCCCAGGCTGGAGTGCAGTGATGCGATCTTGGCTTACTGCAGCCTCTGCCTCCCGGGTTCAAGCAATTCTCCTGCCTCAGCCCCTGAGTAGCTGGGATTACAGACATGTGCCACCACGCCTGGCTAATTTTTGTATTTTTAGGAGAAACAGGGTTTCACCATGTTGGCCAGGCTGATCTCAAACTCCTGACCTCAACTGAGCCACTGTGCTTGGCCATGAATTTTAGGAAGGGGTTTTCTATTTCTTCAAAACACATCACTGGGATTTTTATAGGGATTGCATTGAATCTGTAGTTTGCAGTGGATAGTATGGTATCTTAAAAATACTGTATTCTAATCCATGAGCATGGAATGTGTTTTCATTTACTTATGTCTTAATTTATTTTAGTGGTGTTTTTAAATTTTCATTGTACAAGTCTTTTACTCCTTGGTTAAATTAATTCCTCAGTGTTTTATTCTTTTTGATGCTGTTATAAATGGAATTGTTTTTGTAATTTCCTTTTCAGATTGTTCATTGTTAGTATATAGAATTGCAACCGATACTTGGTTGTTGACTTTGTATCCTGTTACTTTGCTGAGTTTATTAGTTCTATCAGTTTTGTTGTGAAAAATCTTTAGGGTTTTCTACATCTAAGATCATATCACCTGTGAACAGAGATAATTTTACTTCTTCCTTCCTAATTTGGAGGACTTTTCTTTCTTTCTTTCTTTTCTTTCTTTTTTTTTTTTGCTTTTTTTTTTTGTTTGTTTGTTTTTTAGAGACAGCATATCACTCCGTTGCCTAGACTGGAGTGCAGTGCTGGGATCATGGCTTGCTGCAGCCTTAAACTCCTGGGCTCAGGTGATCTTCCTGCCTCAGCCTCCTGAGTAGCTATGACCACAGGCATGTGCCATCATGCCTGGCTGGTTTTTAAATTTTTTTTGTAGAGATGGAGGTCTTGCTTTGTTGTCCAGGTTGGTCTCGAATTCCTTGCCTCAAGTGATCCTCCCGCCTTGGCCTCCCAAAGTGGTGGGATTACAGGGATGAATCACTGCACCTGGCCCTTTTATTTCTTTTTCTTGCCTAATTGCTCTGGTTAGAACTTCCAGTACTGTGTTGAATAGAATTGGTGAAAGCAGGGATCCTTTCTTGTTCCTGATCTTAGAGGAAAAGCTTTCAGTCTTTCACCATTGAATATGATGTTCATTGTGTTTTTCATGTATGACTTTCATTAGGTTGAGGTAGTTTTGTTTTTTGAGTGTTTTTATCATGAAAAGGTATTAAATTTTGTCAAATGCTTTTTTCTGCATCATTTGAGATAATGAAACTTCTTTCATGCTGAAGAACATTGCCTGGTATGATCTCTCTGGGTGCCAAAGCACAAGATGTTTTTTTCCTTCATTGGTTAATATGATGTATTACATTGATCAACTTTTGTATGTTGAACCATGCTTGCATTCCAGGAATAAAATCTCACTTGGTCATGGTCCTTTTAATATGCTGCCCAATCTGATTTGCTAATATTTTGTTGAGGATTTTTACATTACTGTTCATAAGGGATGTTGGTCTGTAAGTTTTTTCTTTTCCTTTTTGTAGTATCTTGATGACATGACCTTTAATATAGAAAACCCTAATGAATCCATAAAAAACTATTAGAGCTAATAGATAAATTCAGAAAGTTGCAGGATACTAGATCAATATTCAAAATTTAATTGTATATATACAATTATATATATAATATATAATATATATTTATATATACAATTATATAATATAATTTTATATATTATATAATTATATGTTACATATAATTATATATGTATATATAATTGTATATATAATATATATAGTATATATACATATGTATGTACATATACGTGTGTGTGTGTGTATATATATATGTATTTTTTTGAGACAGAGTCTTGCTGTGTTGCCCAGGCTGGAGTGCACTGGCATGATCTAGGCTCACTGCAACCTTTGCCTCCTGGTTTCAAGCGATTCTCCTGCCTCAGCCTCCTGAGTAGTTGGGATTACAGGTGCCCACCACCACGCCTGGATAATTTTTGTAGTTTTAGTAGAGACGGGGCTTCTTCATGTTGGTCAGGCTGGTCTCGAACTCCTGACCTCAGGTGATCCGCCCGCCTTGGTCTCCCAAAGTGCTGGGATTACAGGCGTGAGCTATTACGCCTAGCCTATTTATTTATATTTTTTGAGGCAGAGTCTCTGTTGCCCAGGCTGGAGTGCAGTGGCTCAATCTCGGCTTACTGCAACCTCCGTCTCCCAAGTTCAAGCGATTCTCCTGCCTCCGCCTCCTGAGTAGCTGGGATTTCAGGCGCAGGCCACCATGCCCTGCTAATTTTTGTATTTTTAGTAGAGATGGGGTTTCACCATGTTGGCCAGGCTGGTCTCAAACTCCTGACCTCAGGTGATCCTCCTGCCTCGGCCTCACAAAGTGCTGGCATTACACGCATGAGCCACCGCACCTGGCCTTATTTATTTATTTATTTTTGGGACAGGGTCTCGTTCTGTTGCCCAGGCTGGAGTGCAGTGGTGCGATCTCTGCTCTCTGTAACCTCCGTCTCCTGGGTTCAAGCGATTCTCCTGCCTCAGCCTCCCAAGTAGCTGGGATTACAGGTGCCCACCACCATGCCCAGCTAATTTTTTTATTTTTAGTAGAGACGGGGTTTCACTGTGTTGGCCAGGCAGGTCTCGAACTCCTGACCTCAGGTGATCCATCCACCTCGGGCTCCTAAAGTGCTGGGATCACAGGCGTGGGCCACCGTGCCCAGCCAAAACAATTCCATTTATAATAGCAACAAAAATAAATGCTTAGGAGTAAATTTATACGAGGAGGTGCAACACTTGGATACTGAAAACTGTAAAACATTGTTGAAAGAAATTTAAGAAGGCCTAAATAAAAGAAAGATATCCTGCATTTATGGATTGAAAGACATAATATCTTTAAAATGGCAATACTTCCCAAAGTGTTCTACAGATTCTAATGCTACATCTAAGAAAATCCCAGCTGGCTTTTTTGCAGAAATTGATGAGCTACCAGCCTGGCCAACATAGTGAAACCCTGTCTCTAGTAAAAATATAGAAATTAGCCAGGTGGGGGTGGTGCATACCTATAATTCCAGCTACTCGTGAGGCTGAGGCAGGAGAATCCCTTGAAACTGGGAGGCAGAGGTTGCAGTGAACTGAGACTGTGCCACTGCACTCCAGCCTGGGTGACAGAGCGAGACTCTGTTTCAAAAAAAAAAAAAGAGAGAGAGAAAGAAATTGACAAAGTAGTATAAAAGCCATATAGAAATGCAGGGGACCCAGAATAGCCAAAACAATCTTTAAAAAGAGTAAAGTTAGCCGGCCATGGTGCCTCACATCTGTAATCCCAGCTACTCAGGTGACTGAGACAGGAGGATCACTTGAGGCCAGGAATTTGAGACCAGGCTGGGCAACATGGTGATACCCCATCTCTATTATTAATTTTTTTTTTTTTTTTTTTTTTTTTGAGACGGAGTCTCACTCTGTTGCCCAGGCTGGAGTGCAGTGGTGCCATCTCAACTCACTGCAAGCTCCGCCTCCTGGGTTCACGCCATTCTCCTGCCTCAGCCTCCCAAGTAGCTGGGACTACAGGCGCCCGCCACCATGCCCGGCTAATTTTTTGTATTTATAGTAGAGACAGAGTTTCACCGTGGTAGTCAGGATGGTCTGGATCTCCTGACCTCGTGATCTGCCCGCCTTGGCCTCCCAAAGTGCTGGGATTACAGGCGTGAGCCACTGCACCTGGCCCCCATCTCTATTATTTAAAGAAAATTTTTAAAGGAACAAAGTTAGAGGACTCATAGTTCCTAAATTCAAAACTTACAACAAAGCTACAGTAGTCAAGATAGTGTGGTACTTGTATAAGTATAGATATAGGTCAATTGAATAGAATCAAGAGTTCTACACTGTTCTTTCCCGGAACAGCATGGAGTGCCCATATTTCAGGCACTTGCTTAGGTGTAGGGAATTACGGTTGCTGTTGTATTTTGTTCTTTTTGTGTTTTTAAATTTTTTTTTTCTACTCAATAAGCTTTCATGTCCACCTTCTGGTAATGATCTTATCCCCTGACCACTATTTAAAATTTTATTGTGAAATATAAGATACGTATATTTCACAATATATGCATAAAAAAATGTATAAAACATGAATATTCAATTTAATGGTGGCCTGGGCCTCTTAGGATAGGAGACTACACAAGTTTTGGTTTGGGGCTTGACACTGTTAGCTCTGTACTCTATTTCACCTATAAGAGCAATCACTGAAAACAGTGTAAGGCTTTCTGTAGTATTTATTATCTGGTTATTGGCTTTGGATTCCTCAGAAAAGAACTATTTGGACCAAACTGTATGGCTCAAAAGAGGCCCAAGGTTCTTCCTGCTCTTTTAGGTCCTTCATACCCTGTCATAAGGAGAATACAAGCAGGCAGGAAGAGCAAGGCTGATTTCAAAGTGAGTAAAAGCAGGCAGGGTTGTTGAACTCCTCCTTTGTAATCAGACCTGAACATTTTAGTGCTGCTTTTGGTTGAACTGGGCAAATACCCTTCTGCCAGAATAAACAGGAAGAAAGCATCCTCCTACATGCTAACAACATGCCCTCAGAAAGCAGCTGAACCTGCTGGCTAATCACTCTGGAAAAAAATAGCATAACAGTAATTATGCCAAAACCAAAATTATCCTTTTTTCTGGCATAGCAGATGTGCTTTGGCATCTAGAGGGTATCCTACCAGCCAATGTTCTTCAGCAGAAAGAAGTTTTATTATTTTGGGGAGTATTTGGTGGCTAACATCCTGACTGACCCTTTGGAATAAAGTCTAACTAAAAATGAAAAATTCTCCAGGGACAGTTAATTTCTTTTACAATGGGTATAGACCTTTAGTACCTCCAGCTCCTTAATCTTCCAGTCCAAAGTTATCTGGTTAACCACTGCCAAACACAAAAGGACAAATACTATATGATTCCACCTGTATGAAATATCTAGAATAGGCACATACACAGAGACAAAAAGTAGATTAGATGTCACTGAGGGGTGGGAGAAATGGGGAGTTATAACTTAATGGGTACAGAGTTTCTGTTTGGTATCATGAGAAAGATAGTGGTGATGATTACATATTGTGAATGTAATCAATGCCACTGTACACTTAAAATGGTTAAAATGTCAATTTTATGTTATATGTATTTTACCACATTTTTTTTTTAAAACCTAGACATTCTGTCACAGTTATGGAAACTGGAAGTCTAAAATCAAGGTGTCAGCAGGGTTGGTTTCTTTTTGGAGTCTGAGAAATAATCTGTTCCAAGCCTCTCCTAGTTTATGATGGTACTGGCAATCCTAGGAGCTTTTTGGCTTGTAGATGCATCACTCCATTCTCTGCCTCCATCTTCATATGGAATTCTCCTCTCTATGTCTCGGTGTCTCAATTTACCTCTCATAAGTACGCTAGTCATATGGGGTTAGGGCCTACCCTAATCCAGTATGACCTCATCTTAAATCAATAACATCTGCAATGTCCTGGTCACATTCACGGGCTCCAGGTCGACATGAAATTTTGGAGGACTCTAACCTAGTACAGGACACTGCTATGGATAAAATCTTCTGGGAAATGTACATAGAATCAGAAGGACATTGACAACAAAAAGATCCCCAGAAATGCCAGCATTTTATATGGGATATGTGGATGGAGAGGAATTCAAGATGCAGACTGAGCATCTTGAATGGTTAGAGAGGTAGAAGAAATCTAGGAGAGAGGGTTGTATGCCACTGAACCCAAGGGGGAGGGAAAACTTCAGGAGGGATGTAGTCATCAGTGGTTTTAAGCACAGCAGAAAGGTCAAGAAAGATAAAGACTGAGAACTGTCTATGGAGTTTGGCAATACGGAGGTTGGTGTCCTTGGTGAGAACAGTTACATTAGAGTGCTAGGTAAGAAGCCAAATCGCAGCGTGTTATGAATCTTGCTTTTGTATGCCTTCAAATTGAGAAGCAGCAGTCTATTGGCAAAGCAGTCTTTTTAGTCTCTCTTTTTTACCCACCACCTAGATTCTGTTATTAATGTTTTACTATACTTGCTTTATCACATACCTATTCTTACAACATATCTATTCCATCAGTCCATCTTCTTTTTTTAGGATACATTTCAAAGTAAATTGCAGACATCAGGATACTTCCCCCTAAACACTTCAGCATATAAACTATTAAGTGGATTTCAATATTTGTTTAGTTTTTTTTCTTTTAAAGTAAAATTTTCATACAAAGTAAGTGTACATTTGGTGAATTTTGACAAATGCATATACCTGTGTAACCCAAACCCCTATCAGGATATAGAATACTATTATCACCCCAGAAAGTTCCCTCACGCCCTTTCCCAGGCAATTTCCACCTCCAGAGGCAACCATTGTCTTGATGTTTTCCACCATATGTTAGTTTTGCCTATTTTAGAACTTGATATAAGTGAAATCACACAGTTTCTACTTGTTTATGCCTGGCTTTTCCTCAGCATGTATTTGAGATTCATACATGTATAAATTCATACATGTAGTAGTTTGTTCTTTTCTGTTATTGAGTCCTTTGTATGAATATACCACAGATTGGTGTTGTTTGTTTTTGTTTGTTTTGAGTCAGAGTCTTGCTTTTTCATCCAGGCTGGAGTGCAGTGGCTCAATCTTGGCTCACTGCAACCTCCGCCTCCCGAGTTCAAGCAATTTTCCTGCCTCAGCCTCCCGAGTAGCTAGGATTACAGGGACCCGTCACCACACTTGGCTAATTTTTGTATTTTTAGTAGAGATGAGGTTCCACCATGATGGCCAGGCTGATCTCAAACTCCTGACCTCAAGTGATCTGCCCACCTCGGCCTCCTAAAGTGCTAGGATTATAGGCATGAGCCACTGCGCCCGGCCTAAACTTTTTTTTTTTTTTTGAGATGGAGTCTCACTCTGTCACCCAGGCTGGAGTGCAGAGGCACAATCTTGGCTCACTGCAACTTCCGCCTTCCGGGTTCACATAATTCTCCTGCCTTTGTCTCTGGAGTAGATGGGATTACAGGTGCCTGCCACCACGCCTGGCTAATTTTTGTATTTTTAGTAGAGATGGGTTTCACCATGTTGGCCAGGCTGGTCTCAAACTCCTGACCTCAGATGATCCAACCGCCTCAATCTCCCAAAGTGCTGGGGTTGTTTCCAGTTTTTGGTTATTAGGGGCAAAGCAACATTGTTTGTTTGTTTGTTTGACTCTTAAATGCCTGTCTTATAAATGGTGCTAAGCAGGGAAAAGTTAATTATTAAACATTGTTTGACTGAAATGTGAACCATATTCTCCCCTAATTTATCTCAGAAATCACTACTATTTAATAATATTGTTTGTGTTTATATGTGATTTTAAAATGATCCCCACATTGATTAAAATGACCATCCCTGAAAGTGAGGCCAAAAGGAAGGAATCCTCCTAGCCTACTCTGCCATGACTTGGGCTTTAAATGGGCCTGTTTTCAATACTGGCATTCAGGTCACCTGCAATTTTTATGTTATCCAGATGTTTTACGTTTTATTGATTTTGATGGAGAATCAAAAGACATCTGTTGTGTCTCATGTGTCTACATGCATCTTGACAAGGGGACTGGACATAAAGACATGTCAGGGAGCTGATACTCCAGGAGCTGGATCAGTATAGGGAAACTGTTAACGGGCAGGTCTTTGTTCTTAGAGCTCCCAAGATGGTGGCAAGCCTTTTGTTCTCTGACCTTGGGGTTCTTGGCTTCACGGATTCCAAGGAACGGAACCTTGGGCCATGTGGTGAGTGTTATAGCTCTATTAGAAGCTGTGGGTCATGGAAGAGAACCGTGGAACCCAGTGACTAGTGTTCAGCTGGATTAGGACAAACCCGGGCACTTAACCATGCAGGAACAATGGCGAGCCTTTAGCCTGATCCGGAGCGGCAATGGGCGCCTTGCTGTATCAGAAACGCAGCTGTGGAGGGTGAGCGAAAGCTCGGCTCGAGCCGTAACAAACACAGACCAGAAGAGTGTGCAGTTGCAAGATTTAATAGAGTGAAAACAGAGCTCCCACACAATGGGAGGGGACCCAAAGGAGCTTGCCCCTCCCGGCTGGAATGCCTGGATTTATATCCTGATCATTGTCCCTCCCCCTGTGCTCTCAGGTGATATATGATTTGACTATTTCTTTACCTCCTGCTTTTAGCCTAATTTGTATTTTAGTGAGCCCTCTTTACTACCTGATGGGTCAGGTGTGAGCTGAGTTATAAGCCCCATGTTTAAAGGTAGGTGCGGTCACCTTCCCCAGCTAGGCTTAGGAATTCTTAGTCAGCCTAGGAAATCCAGCTAGTCCTGTCTCTCAAAACTGGGTTCTTGTTGAGAGGACAGCGATAACCCCACTCACATGCACCGAGATTAGCAGGTCTAGGTTCCTCCAACCCCATATGGGCCTAGTGACTGGTGGCCAGATTACGAAACAAAAAGCATTTCTGATTGTTTTGCACGTGAAGAAAACAAAGTTTTATTGAGTTAGGGTCTTTGCATTCAGTTCTCTGTCTCTTCATATTATTTTCTTTCTTTCTTTTTTCTTTTTTTTTTTGAGACAGGGTCTGGCTCTGTAGCCCAGGCTGGAGTGCAGTGATGACATGATCATAGCTCACTGCAACCTCAGCCTCCCAGTAGCTGGGTCTATGGGTGCATGCCACCAAACCTGGCTAATTTTTTTCTATTTTTTGTAGAGACAGGGCTTCACTATGTTGCCCAGGCTAGTCTCAAACTCCTGGACTCAAGCAATCAGCCTGCCTCGGCCTCCCAAAGTATTGGGATTAAAGGCTCAAGCCACCGCTCCCGGCCATCTCTTCACATTCTAAAATAACTTTGTAGGGAATGTTCCAAAGGGCCCTCCACAACAAGGAAAATCAAGTGTGTGCCTTCTGCGACTGACTTAAGCTTGTGTGCCTTTTCAGCTGCTCATTTGCAAACATTGTGTGTTTAGCTTAGTTTAGCTCTTTGGGGCATAGGTATAATAGTATGGCTTATTGGTTTCTCCAGATAGAAAAGCTTTCAGCATCTGAACCAGCAGACTCTGTGGAGAAGAAAGGTTTCTCAAGGTATCAGCCAGTTCCAAAGGGAGGTGGATTAGATGTTGAGAGGTTAATTGGCTATGGTCAAGGAAGATGTTTGCATCTGAGCAAATAGCTTTGGGGCAGAGATGATTTTATTTTTCATTTATTTATTTTTTGAGATGGGGTCTCGTCGTGGTGCACAGGTTGGAGTACAGTGGTGCGATCTTGGCTCACTGCAACCTCCGCCTCCCGGGTTCATGTGATTCTCATGTCTCAGCCTCCCGAGTAGCTGGGATTACAGGCACCCACCATCACTCCCGGCTAATTTTTTTGTATTTTTTTAGAGACGGGGTTTCACCATGTTGGCCTGGCTGGTCCCGAATTCCTGACTTCAGGTGATCCACCTGCCTCAGCCTCCCAAAGTGCTGGGATTACAGGCATAAGCCACCACGCCCAGCCACAGAGATGATTTTAAATGGCCACTTGGGTAGGGCTTCTTATGGAGAAGACCTTTAGGTGGGGTTATGACCCGGGGAGTTAGCAACTAGGCAGTTTTGCCAGTGAAAGGGTAGCTTTCCAGGTAACAGGACTTTGTAGCCCAAGTTTAATTGTTGTATCCTCTTCCTCCAGGAGTTGTTTGTATATAATATATATATATATATATATATATATATATATATATTTTTTTTTTTTTTTTTTTAATGGGTCTTGCTCTGTCACCCAGGCTGGGGTGCAGTGGTGCGATCATGGCTTACTGCAGCCTAGACCTCCCATGCTGAAGCGAACCTCTTGCCTCAGCCTCCTGAATAGCTGGGACTGACTACAGGCATGTGCCACTGATATGGTTTGGCCGTGACCCCACCCATAATCTCATCTTGAATTGTAATCCAGATTGTAATCCTCATGTGTTGGGGGAGAGACCTCCTGGGAGGTGATTAGATGTCCTTTTAAACAATCCTTAAAGAGAATCATGCTCTAGTCATATAATTTCAGGTAAAACCATTTAAACACACACATTTTTGTTTTTATTGTCCCTTCATATGGAATTAAAAACTGACATTTCCCCTCATACTCTAGCACTATTCTTCTCCTTGTTCTCTTGCTTGAGGGGTATGGTTCTTTGTCCTGAACTGGTTACTCCTCCCTGTCCTCCTGGCTCCCAAGCAGGCCTGGCTTCTCCCTGCCTATGTTCAAGGAAAACAGGGGAGCAATTCTGGAAAAATATTTGAGCCCATGAAGTGTTAGCTAAATTATCCAGATCATTAGGGATCCTGTGTGCTATAGATGGATAAATCATTACATTAGCAATAAAAAGGACATGTTTTCCCTCCAAGCACTGAAAAATGGAAGTGATTAGAAGCTAAGTGGCTAAATCAAACTGCATTGTAAAAAGCATTCTAGTCTTGCAAATAATCAGATATCCAGGGCAGTGCTATAAAAAGCATTTATTTTTGCCCCTGATTCCATTGTAGGGAAAGAATACCATCCTAGGTCCAGCTTGATTGGTGGAATAGACTGAGGGGAAAGGAATAGCTGAGATGCAGTTGTTAGACAGACCTGCTAACTAGGGTGAACCAGGGACTGGGGAAGGCAGCTTGGCTCACAGCAGCGGTTTAACCCAGCCAGAAAGCAGTGATGTCCAAGGAATACTGTAAACTCTGGTTGTGGTTCAGGCAGAGGTTGACAAATGGGGGTTCCAGAGGGTGGGTAGAGCACAGCAATAAGTGTTTTAGGCTGGTGCTAAGAAGTCTAGGCACACAGTTGCCATTTAAAAGGTTGGTGTGTGTGATTAGTGGGGACTCTGGCCCAGAGCTAGGGATCAGGGGCAGCACTTTAGTCTCTGGGGAAGACGCCTGGTTAGAGTTACACAGAACCCCAGGTTTCATAGGGGTTTCAGGATACTGGGTAGGTTACCAGTTCAGGAACTTGGAAATAGTCTAATAATTTAAAAATGTTATTTTTTCCTTCAAGCTCTAGAACATAGATCAAGATTGCTTTCCAAAGCAGCTCTGAATAATTAATAATTCCCACCAATAGTGGGAGTTTTTCACACCTTGCCAACACTTGTATTTTCCCACTTGTTGGTTATAGCCATCCTAATGGGAAGTGGTATCTCCTTGTGGTTTTGGTTTGCCTTTCCCTGACAACCAATGATGTTGAGAGTCTTTTCATGTGCTTATTGCCCATCTGTATATTTTTTTTCCTTTTATTTATTTATTTATTTTTTTTTTAAGAGACACAGTTTCGCTATGTTGTTCAAGCTAGTCTTAAACTCCTGACCTCAAGCAATCCTCCTGCCGTGGCCTCACCAAAGTGCTGGGATCAGTCATGAGGCACTGCACCCAGTCCTGTATATATTTTTTCCCCCTCTGGTTGCTTGTGTGTTTGGCATCATATTTAAGATACTGCCAAATCCAAGTCATGAAGATTTTTACACCTATATTTTTTCCTAAATTTTGTAGATTTAGCCCTTAGATTTAGGTCTTTGATCCATTTTGAGTTAAATTTTGTATACAGTATGAGTAGGGGTCCAATTTCATTCTTTTGCACATGGATATCCAGTTGAAAAGAGTTCTTTCCCCAGTGAATTATTTTGGCACCCTTACTGAAAGTAATTGACCATAAACCACTGAAGAATTTTTTTTTTTTTTTTTTTTTTGAGGCGGAGTCTCGCTCTGTCGCCCGGACTGGAGTGCAGTGGCCGGATCTCAGCTCACTGCAAGCTCCGCCTCCCGGGTTTACGCCATTCTCCTGCCTCAGCCTCCCGAGTAGCTGGGACTACAGGCGCCCGCCACCTCGCCCGGCTAGTTTTTGTATTTTTAGTAGAGACAGGGTTTCACCGTGTTAGCCAAGATGGTCTCGATCTCCTGACCTCGTGATCCGCCCGTCTCGGCCTCCCAAAGTGCTGGGATTACAGGCTTGAGCCACCGTGCCCAGCCACCACTGAAGAATTTTAAGCAGAGGAGTGACATGATTTCTTTTATGCTTTAAGACAGTATTGCTGGCTGCTATATAGAGAGTGTATTGGAGGGGCAAGAGTTTATGTAGGGAGAGCAGTGAGTAGGAAGCTGCAATTATCCAGGCCAGAGATGATGGTGACTTGGGCCACAGTAATGGTAGTAGAGATGGAAAGAAGGTGGTTATAACTTGGGAAATAAAGTTAGTAGGACTTGGGACTGCCTGGCCTGGGCGTGGGGCATAAAAAGACAGGAAAGGACAAGGATGACTCCTCTATAGGTTGGGGTCAAGGATTCTCTTCAGATTTGAAGTTTGGGTGGCTAAATAGATGGTAGCGTTATTTACTAGCACACAAATGGAGAAGCACGTTTTTAGAGGGCAAATAATGAGTTTAGTTTGGGATGAATTGAATTTGATTTCAAGTGGAGATGTCCAGAAGGCAGCTGGAATATGGGTGTAGAGTAGAGCTTGAGGGACAGCTCTGGGTTGGAGAGAGTGATTTGGGAGTCATGAGCACATAGGTGGGAGTGGACGCTCTGGGAAAACTTGAGGAGAGACTAAAAAGAATGAGAAGAGTTCCTAGGACTGAGTCCTCTGGGAGGAAGAACACAGAAGAAATGGTCAGTGGAGAGGAGGAAAACCAGAAGGAATCTATAGGAATCTGAAAGGAGGGAATTTTAAGAAGGGAAGGGAGTGATCAATAGTGTCAAATGCATCACGGAGCTCCAGTAAAATAAGGCCAGAGAAGTTCCCATGTTTCCATGCCCCTACACATAGAGGTTTGTTTTACAAAAAATATCACTTCATACTTCTTATGGGTGCAAACTTAAAAAAAATACTGTGGAACCAATAATCTTTGCACATTCATTTTCCACAACTAGTGCCTGAAGGTGTTGCTGGCAGCATCTGGTGGATATTTGTTTGTGTCTCAAGTGATGCCAGCTTTCATTGGCATCTTCTGTGCTAATCTTTCCCATCCTGAATTGAGGATATTAAAAGTCCAGCTGCAGTTCGGATTCTAAAATGAACTCTAAAGCATTCTTAGACTGAATGTTCAATGTTTCCTTTCTCTTCTTCTTCTTCTTCTTCTTTTTTTTTTTTTTTTTTTTTTTTTTTACCTTTTTTATAGATA
Source organism: Rhinopithecus roxellana (assembly GCF_007565055.1). NCBI lineage: Eukaryota > Metazoa > Chordata > Mammalia > Primates > Cercopithecidae > Rhinopithecus > Rhinopithecus roxellana. The sequence goes on along the minus strand of NC_044555.1, from coordinate 68,201,577 downwards.
TGTGAAAGAGGCCAAAGAAGCAACTAAGAATGGAGATCTGGAAGAAGCATTTAAACTTTTCAATTTGGCAAAGGACATTTTTCCCAATGAAAAGGTGCTGAGCAGAATCCAAAAAATACAGGAAGCCTTGGAAGAGTTGGCAGAACAGGGAGATGATGAATTTACAGATGTGTGCAACTCTGGCCTGCTGCTTTATCGAGAACTGCACGACCAACTCTTTGAGCACCAGAAGGAAGGCATAGCTTTCCTCTATAGGCTGTATAGGGATGGAAGAAAAGGTGGTATATTGGCTGATGATATGGGATTAGGGAAGACTGTTCAAATCATTGCTTTCCTTTCTGGTATGTTTGATGCTTCACTTGTGAATCATGTGCTGCTGATCATGCCAACCAATCTTATTAACACATGGGTAAAAGAATTCATCAAGTGGACTCCAGGAATGAGAGTCAAAACCTTTCATGGTCCTAGCAAGGATGAACGGACCAGAAACCTCAATCGGATTCAGCAAAGGAATGGTGTCATTATCACTACATATCAGATGTTAATCAATAACTGGCAGCAACTTTCAAGCTTTAGGGGCCAAGAGTTTGTGTGGGACTATGTCATCCTTGATGAAGCACATAAAATAAAAACGTCATCTACTAAGTCAGCAATATGTGCTCGTGCTATTCCTGCAAGTAATCGCCTCCTCCTCACAGGAACCCCAATCCAGAATAATTTACAAGAACTATGGTCCCTATTTGATTTTGCTTGTCAAGGGTCCCTGCTGGGAACATTAAAAACTTTTAAAATGGAGTATGAAAATCCTATTACTAGAGCAAGAGAGAAAGATGCTACCCCAGGAGAAAAAGCCTTGGGATTTAAAATATCTGAAAACTTAATGGCAATCATAAAACCCTATTTTCTCAGAAGGACTAAAGAAGACGTACAGAAGAGAAAGTCAAGCAACCCAGAGGTCAGACTTAATGAAAAGAATCCAGATGTTGATGCCATTTGTGAAATGCCTTCCCTTTCCAGGAAAAATGATTTAATTATTTGGATACGACTTGTGCCTTTACAAGAAGAAATATACAGGAAATTTGTGTCTTTAGATCATATCAAGGAGTTGCTAATGGAGACGCGCTCACCTTTGGCTGAGCTAGGTGTCTTAAAGAAGCTGTGTGATCATCCTAGGCTCCTGTCTGCACGGGCTTGCTGTTTGCTAAATCTTGGGACATTCTCTGCTCAAGATGGAAATGAGGGCGAAGATTCCCCAGATGTGGACCATATTGATCAAATAACTGATAACACATTGATGGAAGAATCTGGAAAAATGATATTCCTAATGGACTTACTTAAGAGGCTGCGAGATGAGGGACATCAAACTCTGGTGTTTTCTCAATCGAGGCAAATTCTAAACATCATCGAACGCCTCTTAAAGAATAGGCACTTTAAGACATTGCGAATCGATGGGACGATTACTCATCTTTTGGAACGAGAAAAAAGAATTAACTTATTCCAGCAAAATAAAGATTACTCTGTTTTTCTGCTTACCACTCAAGTAGGTGGTGTCGGTTTAACATTAACTGCAGCAACTAGAGTGGTCATTTTTGACCCTAGCTGGAATCCTGCAACTGATGCTCAAGCTGTGGATAGAGTTTACCGAATTGGACAAAAGCAGAATGTTGTGGTTTATAGGCTAATCACTTGTGGGACTGTAGAGGAAAAAATATACAGAAGACAGGTTTTCAAGGACTCATTAATAAGACAAACTACTGGTGAAAAAAAGAACCCTTTCCGATATTTTAGTAAACAAGAATTAAGAGAGCTCTTTACAATTGAGGATCTTCAGAACTCTGTAACCCAGCTGCAGCTTCAGTCTTTGCATGCTGCTCAGAGGAAATCTGATACAAAACTAGATGAACACATTGCCTACCTGCAGTCTTTGGGGATAGCCGGAATCTCAGACCATGATTTGATGTACACATGTGATCTATCTATTAAAGAAGAACTTGATGTGGTAGAAGAATCTCACTATATTCAACAAAGGGTTCAGAAAGCGCAATTCCTTGTTGAATTTGAGTCTCAAAATAAAGAGCTCCTGATGGAACAACAAAGAAATAGAAATGAGGGGGCCTGGCTAAGAGAACCTGTACTTCCTTCTTCAACAAAGAAGAAATGCCCTAAATTGAATAAACCACAGCCTCAGCCTTCACCTCTTATAAGTACTCGTCATACTCAGGAAGAAGATATCAGTTCCAAAATGGCAAGTGTAGTCATTGATGATCTGCCCGAAGAGGGTGAGAAACAAGATCTCTCCAGTATAAAGGTGAATGTTAGCACCTTGCAAGATGGTAGGCACCCATATGAAGGTACATGTAGTGCTGACTCTATAGCTACTTTATCCAAGGGGTTTGGAAGTGTAGAAGAACTTTGTACTAACTCTTCATTGGGAATGGAAAAAAGCTTTGCAACTAAAAATGAAGCTGTACAAAAAGAGACATTACAAGAGGGGCCTAAGCAAGAGGCACTGCAAGAGGATCCTCTGGAAAGTTTTAATTATGTACTTAGCAAATCAACCAAAGCTGATCTTGGGCCAAATTTAGATCAACTAAAGGATGATGAGATTTTACATCATTGCAATCCTTGGCCCATTATTTCCATAACAAATGAAAGTCAAAATGCAGAATCAAATGTATCCATTATTGAAATAGCTGATGACCTTTCAGCATCCCATAGTGCATTGCAGGATGCTCAAGCAAGTGAGGCCAAGTTGGAAGAGGAACGTTTAGCATCTTCACCACAGTATGCATGTGATTTCAATCTTTTCTTGGAAGACTCAGCAGACAACAGACAAAATTTTTCCGGTCAGTCTTTAGAACATGTTGAGAAAGAAAATAGCTTGTGTGGCTCTGCACCTAATTCCAGAGCAGGGTTTGTGCATAGCAAAACATGTCTCAGTTGGGAGTTTTCTGAGAAAGATGATGAACCAGAAGAAGTAGTAGTTAAAGCAAAAATCAGAAGTAAAGCTAGAAGGATTGTTTCAGATGGCGAAGATGAAGATGATTCTTTTAAAGATACCTCAAGCACAAATCCATTCAACACATCTCTCTTTCAATTCTCATCTGTGAAACAATTTGATGCTTCAACTCCCAAAAATGACATCAGTCCACCGGGAAGGTTCTTTTCATCTCAAATACCCAGTAGTGTAAATAAGTCTATGAACTCTAGAAGATCTCTGGCTTCTAGGAGGTCTCTTATTAATATGGTTTTAGACCACGTGGAGGACATGGAGGAAAGACTTGACGATAGCAGTGAAGCAAAGGGTGCTGAAGATTATCCAGAAGAAGGGGCAGAGGAAAGCAGTGGCGAAGCCTCCAAGTATACAGAAGAGGATCCTTCAGGAGAAACACTGTCTTCAGAAAACAAGTCCAGCTGGTTAACGACATCTAAGCCTAGTGCTCTAGCTCAAGAGACCTCTCTTGGTGCCCCTGAGCCTTTGTCTGGTGAACAGTTGGTTGGTTCTCCCCAGGCGGCAGAGGCTACGAATGACTATGAGACTCTTATAAAGCGTGGAAAAGAACTAAAAGAGTGTGGAAAAATCCAGGAGGCCCTAAACTGCTTAGTTAAAGCGCTTGACATAAAAAGTGCAGATCCTGAAGTTATGCTCTTGACTTTAAGTTTGTATAAGCAACTTAATAACAATTGAGAATGTAACCTGTTTATTGTATTTTAAAGTGAAACTGAGTATGAGGGAATTTTTGTTTCCATAATTGGATTCTTTGGGAACATGAAGCATTCAGGCTTAAGGCAAGAAAGATCTCAAAAAGCAACTTCTGCCCTGCAACGCCCCCCACTCCATAGTCTGGTATTCTGAGCACTAGCTTAATATTTCTTCACTTGAATATTCTTATATTTTAGGCATATTCTGTAAATTTAACTGTGTTGTTTCTTGGAAAATTTTGTAAAATTGTTCTGGTCATTCTTAATTTTACTCTGAAAGTGATCATCTTTGTATATAACAGTTCAGATAAGAAAATTAAAGTTACTTTTCTCAAGTGTTTTCCATCCACTTTGTTTCACTGATACTGGCAGAAGCCTGTCATTATCAGTCCAGATCTTAAGACATGCTTGTGAACATGCTGTTTCATGCTTTCAGCTTAATACAGGTTGAGCATCCCTAATCCAAAAATGAGGAAACTTTCTGAGTGCTGACATGATGCTACAAGTGAGGAAAGTTCCATACCTGATGTCATGTGACATGTCACAGTCAAAATGAAGGTGTATAACACACTGTTTACTCAGCATCCCCAAGGGAAAAGAGATTCTGTAAGCCCCCTTCAGCTACTATATATCCTTTCCACACAGGCCCAGATTCTCCCATGCAAGCCTGCCTTCAAAGGGAAATAAAATGGTTCAACATACACAAACTTTGTTTCAAGCACAAAATCATTAAAAGTAATTATAAAATTACCTTCAGACTTAGTATTTAATGTGTATATGAAACATAAATGGATTTCCTGTTTAGACTTGGATCCCATCTCCAAAATATGTCATTATGTATATGGAAATACTCCAAAATCCAGAACACTTCTGGTCCCCAGCATTTTGGATAGAGTACTAAACTGGAACAGCAGAAAGCTGAGCTAGGTACCTGGTGCTGGGATTCTTTATCACTGGTAGCTTGCCCTGGAGTCAATGCTGACCATTTAGCCATTCTTCATGCACCATTAACTGTGTTCTCCCTTTTGCCAAACCAGGTATCTCATCTATTCTGACACATATTATCACAGTCTATCTTTGGATTGTAGACTGAAAAGGAGTTTGGTTCCCTTGTAGAAAGACAAAGTGCAGTATAGCATTCTGCACTCTGTCACCAGAGAAGTGGACTATCCTTGATGAAGTACTATGTGTTGGGCACTCCACACAGGTTTCTCATTTCAGCCTTACCATACTCCTTTGAGGTGAAGGGAGAGTAGCATTTCCATTTTTCATTTGAGGAAACAAAGGCTCAGTGAGGTCATGACTTCCCCATGGTGACATGGTTGGGGTGAAACTGATTTTTAACCTTGTGTAAATGAATACACTATAATACACTGAGCTGTTTTTACTCACAGCACTTCTGACACCAAATGTGGGGGTTTTCCACATCAAGCAATTCTCCAGTTCTCCAATTCAAAATTGAACTGGTGTCCTACAATTCAGTTTCGACACTACCCAGGGTTAGCATGCTCAGTCCCACCAGACTGCCCTCACTTCAGACGTCAGTTGTAAGTATTCGGTCCCCACGTTACCCACACTTCTGTCTGACTTGGCTACAAATTAGGGGTTCCCGTGACCGCCCCATCCCACCCCCTGGTTTAATAATTTGCTAGAATAGCTTATAAAACTCAGGAAACATTTACTTACTATTACCAGCTTATAAAGACTACAACTCAGGAACAGCCAAACGGAAGAGATGTGTATGGCAAGGTATAGGGGTGGTGCATTAAGCATCCATGCCCTCCAGGCACACCACCCTCCCAACATTTTGATATGTTAATCCAGGGATCTCCAAACTCCATTGTTAGGGTTTTTGAGGTTTCCTTAGGGAGGCATGATTGATAAAATAATTGGCCATGGGTGATTCACTCATCTTCAGCCCCTCTCCCCTCTCCAGAGGTTGCAGTTATGGCTGAATGTTCCCTGTGATCATGCCTAATGTTTCTGGTGACCAGCCCCTGTTCTGAAGCTACTAGCGGCCTCCAGCCACAAGCTATCTCATTAGCATAAAAAAGACACCAGTTGAAATTTCAAGGCTTTCAGGAACTATATGACAGGAACCAGGGACAAAGACCAAATATTTATTTTTATTATATCCCATACATATAAAAGTGACTTAAATTATATGTATATACACACTAATAATCTCATGTGTATTATAAGAAATTACATAAGTTCAAAAGAGAAGCTGAATTTCAGGTTATTGATGGAACAAAATATTGTTCTTATAAAAGCAATTTATTACTATTTTAGGGTAATGTGATTGAATATATATCATTATTTTTGAAATATTGGTGTAACTGTGATTTAGCAATTCACAGTCTGCATCTGAGTTCAGCTTACCATTTCCCTGTGCTTCCCACCGTGATGTGAAGGGAGTGGCTGCGCCCTACATCTTTTTCTGTCCCTTTCACCACACACAAATGTTTGTGAAAATTCAGCTAATAAACTTCTTTCTTCCCTGATGTAGAAAACAAAAAATCCACACAATTTGCCTTCAAGGAAGCTTTAGCGGCCTATAGCCATTTAATCTGAACAGTGAAACGTCTTCAGTCTAGGAATATTTCTCACTGAAAATAGCAACGCTCTTTCTGTTCAAGTGTGTGTGTACTATGACAAATTCTGTTGTCTGGGAAAAAAATACATGCTCATGGTAAACTATTCAAACAGTATCCATGACAGGGATTTTTAAACTGGGGTTCATGGGTAGAAGAAGCCAGTTGTCTGAATTTGGATGGAAAAAAGTTTTATCTTTTCTCTGTCTGGTAACTGAAATATAGCATTTCCCTCCATCATGAATGTGAAGCAGGAAAACAGGGTCTGGAGGCAGGGAACATAAAGCCGATTCACACTAAAGCTATGACAGGAAATATCCTCTCCACAGGGTGTAGGCCAAGTAAATGACTTTGTAACTTCACTTCATCCTTTCCATTTACATAGGGCGTACCCCAAGTAACCAATGGAATCCTCTAGGGGGTATTTAAACTCCCCAAAATTCTGTAACAGGGTCTTTTGAGCTCCTATGCTGTGGAGTGTAGTTTCGTTTTCAATAAATCCCTTTGTCCCTTCCTTGCTTTGTGCGTTTTGTCCTTTGTTCAAGATGCCAAGAACCTGGACATCCTCCACTGTTAACAAATGTAGCCATAAACTACAGAAGTATTAGCAGTACGTGTTACGTCACCAGTAGAAATCACATAGACTTCGGGGTTATTGCAGATATCTCAAAATGCCATTGATATTCATTACTGCAAAGTCACAGTGCTGTTTAGACCTACTACCAGGTATTAATATATTAATAAAGAGGCACACACACATATTACAAACGTTTTTTTCTGAGACGAGGTCTTACTCTGTCACCCAGGTGGGAGTGCTGTGGCACAATCTTGATTCACTGCAACCTCCGCCTCCTGGGCTCAAGCAATCCTCCCACCTCAGCTCTACCTGCCCCTGCCAGGAGTAGCTGGGACTATAGGTGTGCGCCACCATCACGCCTAACTAATTTTTCGTATTTTTGGTAGAGACGGGGTTTTGCCATGTTCCTCAGGCTGGTCTCGAACAAGACCCCATGTCAGTAAATCATTTAAAAAAAAAAAAATCGATAACGTAGTTTCAGCTTTAAATTTTTTTTTTTAGACATGGGGTCTCACTGTGTTGGTCAGGCTACAGTGCAGTGGATATTCAAAGGTGCAATCCCACTACTAATCAGCACAAGAGTTTTGACCTGCTCAGTTTCCAACCTGGGTCAGTTCACCCCTTTGTAGGCAACCTGCTGGTCTTTCAATCCCAGGAGGACACCAAGTTTTTCTTTCTTTCTTTTTTCTTTTTTAAGAGGCAGGGCCTCTGTTGCCCAGGCTGAAGTCTGAAGTGCAGTGGGCATGGTCATAGCTCACTGCAGCCTCGAATTCTGAGGCTCAAGTGATCCTCCCACCTTGGCCTCCTAAAATGCTGGGATTATAGGCATTAGCCACTATACCCAGATGAGGTCACCATATTGATGCTGAACTTAGTGCTGATACCCGATTGGCATATGACACTACAGCCCAGAACTCCTGGGCTCAAGTGATCCCCCTGCCTCAGCCTCCCAAACAGCTAGGTCTACAGGCGCACACCACTGGGCCCAGCCATAGTTTCATCTTACATCTATTTGAACATCTCTGTATACACTGGCATATCTGCTCCGTGGGGAAAATCTCATGGAAGTATAACCTACTGAGGTGCTCAGAAATTCTTCTCAAGTGGGAAAGTCAGGTATCTAAGTAAAGCTGCCATTATATAAATGGGTATAATATCAAATGCAGCTGAGGGAGAGAAAGCAGTGTGTTAATCACTGTTAAGAATCACATAGCTGTGTTGGCAAAGTTTTATTTTTGAAGCAGTATAGTATTTATATTAGTAATCTTTATCCTTTTTTATATGTCATAAATATGGCATTTTACATTTTAAAAATTTAGATGCACAGAACATTGGCCCTGGAAAGGACAGTCCTAACATAACCCATACACTGAAGATGAGGGAATGATGTTTTTATGCTGACATCCCTCCCTTTAACCAGCACTCGGTTAGTCTCATACGAAACAACCCATGGAAGAACTGAGTGCTTTTTTCCTCCAATAAACATTTATTTAAAAAGAAAGGAGTTAACACTGAAAGACTATAACGTGCCGCGTACTATGTTAAGACAGTGGAGCTAGTAATACCTGTCCTGGAAGATCAGAGTTGACTAACATGTAAAACAAATGTTGTCTAGGAACTTATTTTATGATTCTCACACACTAATCCATTTGATGCCCAATATTTTCAGTTGTGTGAATAGGGTGAGTTGATATCTGCTTCCCCTGAAGATGGTTTCTGAATTAATTTATGGGACAGACTGAGAGAGACAGTTCTGGGAGGAAAGGGAATACAAATTAAAGGGAGTCTGCTTGACTTCTCTTTGAGAACGACTGACTAAATACCTACTACAGTTGACATTCACTTAGCCCCACCCTCTCTTACACCTACAAACCCATACTGAGAGCCTTCACAGAATACAAAGAGCATCCAATATCTTTTCTTTTTAAAAATTTTTATATTTCCTTGCCGCTCCAGCTCAAAGGAATACCTAATACCTTTTAAAGAAACAAAATGTATAAAACGTATTCAGTCTTTCATATGATTTTATTTTCTTCCTTCAACCATAATAATATGATATCCAAATTTTGTCTTAACTGGTGGGTCTGTAAACACAGGCTTATCCATCCCACTTACAGGCAAGGCAAATGCTGCTTCTTGAAATGGTCCCACCATGGACCCTCTGGTCATCCAACCCAAGTCGCCCTGAAAAACCCAAAAGATTAAGTGATATCAAGTGGCCCTGAAGAGGGAACAGTTCTACTGTAGCTTGAGAGAATTTCCCAACATTTTGCTAAGGTTATGAGGTATATTCCTAAGAGCAATGCAGGAATAGGCTCAATAAGGACAAATAGGTAGAAGAAGTCTAACTCTAGACTGAACACATAAGTACTCTCAACACTGCTGGACTTTGAAGTTAGCTGTGCAAGTTTGGTCATGCCTAGGTTTTGACGTAGGTGATCCTTATTCTACTATTCACAAGTTGGACATTTCTGCTTTTGAGATCTTTAAACCAAAATATGGCTACAACTAATGGTTGAACAAAGGAATGATCCCTACTTCTGTGTTTCTTCTGTGGAGGATGGAGACTTTTATTTTATCTTATTTTATTTTATTATTTGTCATTTTTACTTTGCTTTCTTACCCTGAGAGAAAATTATAAATAATAAGAGCAACGTACCCCTTGCCTGGCTTTATCTTCACTATACTGTGAGGCCACTTCATTGAATCTCATCCCAGACTTTAACTTTTCCATGGCTTCCATGATTTTGCCATGTTTTTCACATAGAATGTGTCTGACCTGCAAGGAAAAAAGTACATTCATGTAATACTTGGAGACCCAAATGACTCCTTAAAGTACAGCGGTTACAGTTGGATTACCCCCACCAGTTAAAACACACACACACACACACACACACACACACACACACACACACACACACTCACACATTAGTTCATAGCAAGTAAAAATCCTGGAAATTTGCCCAGGACAACAACCACAATCCCATTCCCCGTATTAAAATAATGTCTCAGAGTCCTGATTTAGATCGAAAATAGGCACCTGGCTATGGGAAGCTCCCATCTTTTTTTTTTTTTTTTTTTTTTTTGAGACGGAGTCTTGCCCTGTCACCCAGGCTAGAGTGCAGTGGCGTGATCTTGGCTCACTGCAACCTCCGCCTCCCGGGTTCAAGCAATTCTGTCTCAGCCTCCCGAATAGCTGGGTTTACAGGCATGTGCCATCACACCTGGCTAATTTTTCTATTTTTAGTAGAGGTGGGGGTTTCGCCATGTTGGCCAGGCTGGTCTCGAACTCTTGACCTCGTGATCCGCCTGCCTTGGCCTCCCAAAGTGCTGGGATTACAGGCGTGAGCCACCGCACATGGCCGGGAAGCTCCCATCTTTTACCATATACCTCCATGCTAATAGGAGGAGGAAACATGATACAGGTTGAGAGCTGTGGTTCTGGAATCAAATCCCACCTCTGCTGTATGAACTTAGGCATTATTTATTTATTTATTTATTTAAAGACAGAGTCTCACTCTATCTCCCAGGCTGGAGTGCAGTGGTGTGCTCTCAGCTCACTGTAACCTCTGCCTCCCAAGTTCAAGCAATTCTCTTGCCTCAGCCTCCCGAGTAGCTGGGATTACAGGCATCCATCACAACGCCCAGCTAATTCTTGTATTTTTAGTACAGACGGGGTTTCACCATGTTGGCCAGGCCGGTCTCGAACCCCTGATCTCAAGTGATCTGCCCGCCTCGGCCTCCCAAAGTGCTGGGATTACAGGCATGAGCCACCATGCCCGGCTGAACTTACGCATGTTTTTAAACTCCAAGTGTTTCTCCATTTGTACATCGAGATGCAATGATAACGGGACCTATGTGTTCTGACAGGATTGTGAAGATTGAGATAATGCAGCTACCATTGACCAATGACTATTATTTCATCAGAGTGAGGATGATAAGAAAAACCCTGCTAGAGAGTATTTCTTTTTTCTTTTTTGAGACAGTCTCCCTCTGTCGCCCAGGCTAGAGTTCAGTGGCCCGATCTTGGCTCACTGCAACCTCCACCCATGGGTTCAAGCGATTCTCCTGCCTCAGCCTCCCAAGTAGCTGGGACTATAGGTGGACACCACTACGCCCAGCTAATTTTTTGTATTTTTAGTAGAGATAGGTTTCACTATGTTGACCAGGCTGATCTCAAACTCCTGGCCTCAAGTGATCTGCCCACCTCGGCCTCCCAAAGTGCTGGGATTACAGGCGTGAGCACACCGCGCCTGGCCAGGAAGTATTTCTTACTAAAAGAGATCCAATGTATAAGCCTCCCCACAATTCCACACTTTGAAAAGGAATCACAGGTTGAATATTAAGAACACCCAACCCTACTAAAGTATTCAAATTTGACCTATGTTTACATAAAGCCATGGATTTATAAAAACACTACTATCCTTAAAAATGATTTTGTCAAGATAGTTGTTTGGGAGGATTTCTCATTTCACATTGAAACAGAATCACTTATAGTCATGTGTCACTTAACTACAGGGAAACATTATGAGAAATGAGTTATTAGGCAATTTTGTTGTTGTGCAAACATAACACTGTACTTACACAAACCTAGATGGTACGGCCAGCTACACACCTAGGCTATATGGCATAGCCTATTGCTCCTAGGCTACAAACCTGTACAGCATATGACTATACTGAATACCATAGGCAACTGTAACACAACGGTAAGCATTTGGGCATCTAAACATAGAAAAGGTACAGTAAAAATATAGTATAAAAGATAAAAAATGGTACACTTATATAGGACACTTTACATGAATGGAGCTTGCAGGACTGGAAGTTGCTCTGGGTGAGTCAGTGAGTGGTGAGTGAATATGAAGGCCTAGGACATTACTATACACTACTGTAGACTTTTTTTTTTTTTGAGATGGAGTTTGGCTCTTTTGCCCAGGCTGGAGTGCAATGGTGCGATCTTGGCTCACCGAAATGTCCCCCTCCTTAGCTCAAGTGATTCTCCTGCCTCAGCCTCCTGAGTAGCTTGGATTACAGGCATGTGCCACCATGCCCGGCTGCCAGCTAATTTTTTTTTTTTAGAGTGCAGTGGTGCGATCTCAGCTCACTGCAACCTCCACCTCCCGGGTTCAAGTGATTCTACTGCCTCAGCCTCCCTAGTAGCTGGGATTACAGGCACAAGTCACCACACCTGGATAAGTTTTGTATTTTTAGTAGAGATGGTTTTGCCATATTGGCCAGGCTGGCTTCGAACTCCTGACCTTGGGTGATCCTCTTGCCTTAGCCTCCCAAAGTGCTGGGATTAGAGACATGAGTCACCATACCCAGCCTAATTTTGTATTTTTTGTAGAGACGGGGTTTCACCATGTTGATCAAGCTGGTCTTGAACTCCTGACCTCAGGTGATCCATCCGCCTCAGCCTCCCAAAGTGCTGGGATTACAGGCCTGAGCCACTGCACCCGGCCCCTACTGTAGACTTTATACACACTACACATGTAAGTTACAATTTATAAAACACTTTTCTTTATTCAATATTAAATTAGCCTTAGTTTATTGTATCTTTTCAACTTTATACATTTAAAAAATTTTAAACTTTTTGTCTCTATTTAATAACACTTGGCTTAAAAAACAAGCACACTGTGCAACTGTACAAAAATATTTTCTTCATATCCTTATTCTACAAGCTTTTTTTCTTTTCAAGATGAAGTCTCGCTCTGTCGTCCAAGGTGGAGTGCAGTAGCACGATCTCAGCTCACTGCAACCTCCGCCTCCCAGGTTCAAGCGATTCCTGTGCCTCTCAGCCTCCCGAGTAGCTGGGATTACAAGTGCGTGTCACCACGCCCAGCTAATTTTTGTATCTTTTGTAGAGACAGGGTTTCGCCATGTTGGCTAGGCTGGTCTCAAACTCCTGACCTCAAGTGATCTGCCCGCCTCAGCCTCCCAAAGTGTTGGGATTACAGGCATGAGTCACCACACCTGGCTACTATAAGCTTTTTTGTTTTTTGAGATGGAGTCTTGCTCTGTCCCCCAGGCTGGAGTGCAGTGGCACGATCTCGGCTCACTGCAAGCTCCGCCTCCCGGTTTCATGCCATTCTCCTGCCTCGGCCTCCTGAGTAGCTGGGACTACAGGTGCCCGCCACCACGCCTGGCTAATTTTTTTGTATTTTTTTTAGTAGAGACAGGGTTTCACCGTGTTAGCCAGGATGGTCTCGATCGCTTGACCTTGTGATCCGCCCGCCTCAGCCTCCCAAAGTGCTGGGATTACAGGCATGAGCCACCGTGCCTGGCCACTATAAGCTTTTTTCCATTAAAAAAATTTTTTTTAACTTTTTAAACTTCTTTATTTAAAGACTAAGACACAAATACACACATTAGCTTAGGCCCACACAGGGTCAGGATCATCAGTATCACTGTTTTCCACCTCCGTGTTCTGTCCCAAGGAAAGGTCTTCAGGGACAATAACATGCATGGGACTGTCATCTCCTATGATAATGCCTTCTTCTGGAATACCTCCTGAAGGACCGGCCTGAGGCTGTTTTACAATTTTTTTTTAAGAGACAGCTTCTAGACTGCCTCCTTGTTTCTGCTTCCATACTCACAAAGTGACTGTCTGCTACAATTCCTGGGAAAATGTACACTGCATTCATGGTCACAGATAGGGGACACCATCCACCATTTTATAAATGAATAAATGAGTATTCTAGTTTAGACAGTGCGACAAAGAGTTTTTAATTCCTGTGGGGTCTGCAAGTGTGACCAACCAACTGGCAACAGTGCATCTGTGTCTTGGAGAGCCAAGCTACAGAAAGTTTGGGAGTGATGACTATGGAGGTGGCAGCTGAAGTGTGGAATTCATGAGGTTACCAGGAAGGAGATGAAAATGAGAAGAGGAGAAAAGAAAGCTAAAGATAACCTTAGAGACTATTAATGTTCAAGCAACAAGTAAAGAACTCAAAAAGGAAAATAAAAAGGGGCCGGGCGCAGTGGTTCACACCTATAACCCCAGCACTTCAGGAGGCCAAGGCGGGAGGATCCCTTGAAGCTGGGAGTTTGAGACCAGTCTGAGCAACATAGCAAGACCCCCACCTCTACAAAAACTTTTAAAAAAATTAGCTGGGCATGGTGGTGTACATCTGTAGTCTTAGCTACTCAGGAGGCTGAGGCAGGAGGATCACTTGAGCCCAGGAATTGAAGACTGCAGTGAGCTATGATCATGCCACTGCATGTCACGCACCCCGGCCTGTGTGACAGAGCAAGAACCTGTCTCTTAATAAGAAAAAAGAAAAAGCATAATAAAAAGGAAAGGCCATATAGGTAGGAGAGAAGTGTGTGCTAATAAACCAAGGCAGGAGAGAGTTTCAAGGAGGAAATGATCAACAAGGGTTAAGTGCTGCAGAGACATCAGGTAAGAAGTATAATAAATTGTGCAATGATAAAGCAATGATCTCAGAAAAAGGAGTTTCAGAAGAGTTTAAGTGCAGAAGCCAGAATGCAGCAGGCTGACTGAGGAAACAATGGCAAGTGGGAGGGTAATGTGTAACGTGGGAGACTCTCTCTACTAATTTTGTTTGAAAAGGAGAAAGGGCTCTGGCTAGAGGCAAAAAGCAGAAGACATGTAAATACGAATTTTACGCTGGGCACGGTGGCTCAGGCCTGTAATCCCAGCACTTTGGGAGGCAGAGGCGGGCGGATCACCTGAGGTCGGGAATTGGAGACTAGCCTGGCCAACACGGAGAAATCCCATCTCTCCTAAAACTACAAACAATTAGCTGGGAGTGGTGGCGGATGCCTGTAATCCCAGCTACTCGGGAGGCTGAGGCAGGAGAATCGCTTGAACCTGGGAGGTGGAGGTTGCTGTGAGCCAAGATCGCACCACTGCATTCCAGCCTGGACAACAAGAGTGAGATTCCGTCTCAAAGAAAACAAAACAAAACAAAACAAAAAACAACATGAATTTTAAAGGTCCCTGGGCATATTTTCAGAATGAAGGGAAAGACCCAGGAAAAAAAAACTGGTTGAAGACAGAACAAAAAAGAGGGTAGAGATAAATGAAGGAGCAAGGTTTGGTATTCAGAACACGGTTTGAAAAATTAGCCTTAAAGGAAAAAAGGTAAGGAGATAACTTTGTTGACAGGGGGCTGAAAGCCAGTGAGTTCCTGACGATAGGGCTGGTTTCCACTTTCTTGTTAAAATAATAAAAACATTTAAAAGTTGATGAGTACTTACCTCATCAAATCCTCACACTAACCCGGTGAGACTAGATGAGTGTTTAACCCTGGCAGCATATTAGAATCACCTCCAGAGCTTCTAAAAAATTTTGTTTTTGTTTTTTGAGATGGAGTCTTACTCTGTCACACAGGTTAGAATGCAGTGGCACAATCTCAGCTCACTGCAACCTCCACCTCTCACGTCCAAGCAATTCTCCTGCCTCAGCCTCCCGAGAAGCTGAGATTCCAGGCGCACACCACTATGCCCAACTGATTTTTGTATTTTCAGTAGAGACAAGGTGTCACCATGTTGGCCAGGCTGGTCTTGAACTCCTGACCTCAAGTGATACACCCACCTCGGCCTCCCAAAGTGCTGGGATGACAGGCACGAGCCACAGAGCTCAGCACTTCTAAAAAAGTTATCGAAGTCCAGGCCCCTCTCCCAGAGATTCTGATGCAGTTGGTCTGGGCTGAGACCTAGGCACTGGTATTTTTTTAGGTGAATCTGATGCACATCTAGGGTTGAGAACCATGGAATAAAGTTCTCTGTTGACTGATGGGAGTGGGGTGGTGGATGGCTACAGGTGGGTGGTAAAGGATTGCTGAGCAGCACTGAGGGCCTAGGTAAAGTCAGAGACCAAGTTTTAGTGGTCCCAATCCCCAAGGCTATGAGACTTTCCAGTAGGGCCCAGCAGTTCTGGGGAGTTTTTTGTTTGTTTGTTTGTTTGTTTTTAACTGACTGAACCTCCTTCCCTTCCTCCCTCCCTCTCTCTCTCTTTCTTTCCCTTTTTGAGATGGAGTCTCACTCTGTTGCCTAGGCTGGAGTGCAGTGGGGCGATCATGGCTCACTGCAACCTCTGTCTCCCAGGTTCAAGCAATTCTCCTGCCTCAGCCTCCCGAGTAGCTGGGATTACAGGCGCCCACCACCACACCAGGCTAATTTTTTGTATTTTTAGTCGAGGCGGGGTTTTACCATGTTGGCCAGGCTGATCTTGAACTCCTGACCTCAGGTGATCTGTGCGCCTTGGCCTCCCAAAGTGCCGGGAGTACCGGCGTCAGCCACCGGCTGAATTTTTCTTTCTTAAGTAACTGTTTCAAATTTGAGCCAAGCTACTGAAATAAGTTAATCTATGAGCAAATATAATACTCACATTGGAATTATTAGTAAATATTTTATTTACATACTTAGTAAAAATCAAGTATTAATACTTAAGTTGCCCCAAGGTAGACGTTTTCAAGGAAATCTTTTCTTTTCTTTTCCTTCCTTTCTTTTTTATTGATGCACAGTAGATGTACAATTTCAAGGTAATGCAATAATCTAATACATTCATATAATTGGTAAAGATCAAATCAGTATACTTGGAATATCCATCCCCTTAAATATTTGTCTTTTCTTTATATTAGAACCACTCGAATTCTTCTCTTCTAACTATAGTTCTGATTTTAAGTGCATAGAAAGTAGACCATTGGATTGATCCTGAGTAGCAGGGAGGTGGATGCAGGGAGGTGGTCAAAAGAAAAAGAAACTGGACCTCCTCAATCCAATGATCAAGCCCTTAGGCCTAATTTTGAGTGTGCAGGGGATAGGAAAACAAACATGAAGCCTAGGAGAAAGTGGGGAGATCAGGGTGGGCTCGAGGGCTTGGGGGTCTGCGAGGAGAAGAACAGAGGAACAGGACTGGTGGAGGCAGGAAGGGAAGGGGAAGGAGGGAAGCTGTGGTCAGTGGGTGGGCCTCAGAATCTGCACAGCTTATAGCGACGAAAGGGCAGGGTGTGGGCACAGGGGTGGAGTCTGAAGCAGAATGACAGAATGTGAAAGGAGCTGAACCCTAAAAGGCTGGAGGGTCCTGGGGTCCCTCACCGACTGGCGCCTTCAAAAAACACTTGAAACAACCCAGCTGTCCTTCAACAGGTGAATGGTTCGACATACTACAGATATACATCATGGGATACTGGTTAAATATCATTTATCCAAAATGCTTGGGACCACAGTGTTTCGGATTTGGGAATATTTGCATTATACTTACCAGTTGAGCATCCCTAATCTGAAAATTCGAAATCTGAAATGCTATAATGAGCATTTACTTTGAGTGCCATGTCAGTGCTCAAAAAGTTTCAGATTTTACAGCATTTTGCATTTTGGATTTTTGGATTAGGGATACTCAACTGGTACTGTTTAGCAATACAGAGGAATAAACTATTGATAAACAAAACCACTTGAATGAAATCTCCAGCGAATTATACTGGGTGAATAAAACCAATCCCAAAAGGTTACATACTGTATTATTCCATTCATATAACATTCTTGACATTATAAAGTTACACAAATGGAAAATAGGTAAGTTGCTGCCATGGGTTAAGGGGGCTGAGGTGGGGCAGGAGGGAAGTGGGTCTAGTTATAAAAGGCCAACAGGAGGGATCCTTGTAGTGGTAGGATTATCTGTATCTTGCCTATACCAATGTCAATATCCTGTTTGTGCTATTGTACCATAGTTTTGTCAGGTGTTACCATTGGGAGAAACAAAGGAACACATATTATTTCTTTTTCTTTTTTTCTCTTTTAGACAAGGTCTCATTCTGTTGCCCAGGCTGGAGTGCAGTGGCGTGATCATGACTCACTGACGCCTCGAACTCCCGGGCTCAAACAATCCTCCTACCTCAGCCTCCCAAGTAGCTGGGACTACAGGCACACACCACCATGCCCAGCTAGATGTATTATTTCTTACAACTGCATGCGAATCTATAATTATCTCAAAATTAAAGGTTTTATATAAAAAAAATTTAACTCTAATCTACTTTCTAGTGAATAACGTGCCATTCCTTTCCATATATCTCATGAATGGCCACATTAAACTTATTTTTTTTTCCAGAGAGGGTAAGACGCCTCTTTAAAGCCATATGCACCAGGTGTGGTGGCTCACGCCCCTATAATCGTAACAATTTTGGAGGCTGAGGCAGGAGGATCGTTTGGGGTCACGAGTTCAAGAACAGCCTGGGCAACACAGTGAGACTCCATCTCTACAAAGATAAAAACGACAAAACAAAGTTTTTAAAAAATTAGCTAAAACCGCCGGGCATGGTGGCTCACGCCTGTAATCCCAGCACTTTGGGAGGCCGAGGCGGGCAGATCACCTGAGGTCAAGAGTTCAAGACCAGCCTGGCCAAGATGGTGAAACCGTATCTCTACTAAAAATACAAAAAACTAGCTGGGCGTGGTGGCGGGCACCTATAATCCCAGCTACATGGGAGGCTGAGGCAGGACAATCACTTGAACCTGGGAGGCGGAGGTTGCAGCGAGCCGAGATCGTGCCATTGCACTCCAGCCTGGGCAACAAGAGTGAAACTCCGTCTAAAAAAAAAAAAAAAAAAGTAGCTAAAGCCATATGCAGTGCAACAGTCTCTTAGGTTAGATGCTTATAAAAGCATATAGCCAAAATTACCCTAGAATATCCCTTTATGAAGATGTCATATGGGAGACCAGCATGTCAGCTCTCATTTAAGCCCAGACATAGCCAGACACACTCTACTCTGTAACAATGACCACTTCTTTAGTTGAGCATCAGTTGAAGTAACTGGGTTGTATTTAGGGGCTATGTTTTATGAAAACTTATCTTTGGATACCAGAACCCCACTTCACATGATTGGATGCCCATACAAGAATTCAGGGCAACTACAGAAAAGCAGGTGCATGTCTCTTCTCTTTCTCTCTCTCTCTCTCTCTCTCTCTCTCTCTCTCTCTCTCTCTGGGGCATAAGTTCATTGAAGAGAAGAGTGGGCAGAACAGCCCACACCATTTACATGATCTCTCTGTTTTAGGCTACACATGTATGGCTGCATTTATATGATGCAGTTCTACTGCTAAGCTTATCATACAGCAAGCAAATATATATCTTTACCGAACTGCTCCCAAGTAGCCTGTGATAACAAGGATCATCTCTTACTTTTTATTTATTTATTTATTTTTTTGAGACAGGGTCTCGCTCTGTTGCACAGGATAAGTGCAGTGGCACAATCATGGCTCACTGCAGCCTCGAATTCCCGGGCTCAAGGAATCCTCCTACCTTAGCCTCCTGAGTAGCTAGGGCCACAGGTGTGCACCACCACATCTGGCCAATTTTTTTTTTTTTCAGTTACAGGGTCTTGCTATGTTGCCCAGGCTGGTCTCGATCTCCTGGGCTCAAGTGATCCTCCTGCCTTGGCCTCCCAAAGTGCTGGGATTACAGGTGTGAACCACTGCACCCAGCTCCAATTTTGTGTTATTTTGATTTTATACCAGTGTTAGGCTGGCCTGGTAGAATGAGTTAAGCACTCCGTCTTTTATGTGTACTAACACATAAATGGAATTTATATTTAACATGGAAAAAAAGGAACTAGTAACTCACCTTTACTGCATTGCCACCACCTTTGGGACCTTGAGCCTTCTTGTCAGCACTGTCACTCCCAGAGGCTGCTCCCCCTTTAGAGAAGAGATGACAGGTACTCATTTAAACTGCACCTCCATGTTTACGGACAGGTCCAACACACAACGGGAGTGGATACTTCCATCATAACGCCACACTTCAAAAGGGAACTCGGCCAGACACTTTACAACAAGGGTATCCAATCTTTTGGCTTCCCTGGGCCACAATGGAAGAATTATCTTGGGCCACACAAAATACACTAACACTAATGACAGCTGACGAGCTAAAAACAAACAACAAAAAAAAATCACAAAAAAATCTCATAATGTTTTAAGAAAGTTTCCGAATTTGTGTTGGGCTGCATTCAAAGTCGTCCTGGGCCGTATGCAGCCTGTGGGCCATGGGTTGGACAAGCTTGCTTTACAACATCAAGCTAAATTAATCTGACTCATCTTTCTTCAAACAGGAAATCTGTGCCCTATATAAACCCTTCACAGAAAATGGATACACAAATGAGTGTGCTAATAGGTAAATGAAAGCTCCGGAAGCCTGGCCCAGATTCTCTGCATGCAATTTAACACCCTGCCTTCTGAGGGCAGACTCTTAAGTTCTTGTAAGAGTTCTACCAAGTACCACAACTATGTGTTCGAGCATCACAATTCCAGTAAGTAAAATCTCCAAGAATATATTTTTTAAAAAGATCAAATTTCCCACTACCCATTTTTGGCTAAAGAATACACTTTCATGTCCAAATTTCTAGAGTCTACTACATTGCCTATTGATGTCTTCCTAGAACCATTAGCAGCATCTTACATTTTACTAGTATGTCATTTTACTACTATGGTAACTTCTGTGTCAATGGCAGCCTACATACTGCTAGAGGCTGATGTTCCTAATAATTACAGTTGAATTAAGGGTTCAGTTCAATAAACATTTCCTAAACAACTACTGAGTTCCAGGCACTGGGAGTACAAAGATGAACAAGCCATGTACTTTCCTTCAGAAAACTCATATTCTAGTGAGGAAGACAGATCATTTCAGGAAAATGCAGGAGATGCAGAGATGGTTATGGACAGGGGGCTGTGGAGGCACAGAGGGACCCTGGAGCCAGCCAGGAAGGTTTCCTGGATGAGTAGGAGCTGGTTAGCCATAGAAAGGATGAGGAGACACTCCAGAATGGGGGAAACGACATGGTATGTGTAAGAAATTGTATGGATGAAGCCAAATCTGAGGTGGGAGTGCACTCAGATGAGCCTGCCTGACGGAGGTAGCTGAGGGTCAGGTCATTGAGGCCTTTTGGCCCCATTAAGGAGCTTGGGATTTATCCTAGACGTAATAGGGAGCCATTGAAAAGTTTGAAGCAGGAGTCTCCATCTTGCTTGTCTTAGTATCTCCAAGCCTAGCACAATGCCTGGCACACAAAAGGTGTTTTAATAAATGTTTGATTAAACTGAAATCTCCAAATACTGACTACCAAAACCCTAAGAAAATGTTACTGCCAAAGGAGTGTTATTAAATCAAACTCCTAACTGGGTTTGCTGTAGATCCGCTCTTGAATGATGATGCCTTCCAGTTATCCCATCCTCTTCTCCACTGGATGCTGTCATCTTCTGACTGCCACCTCACTGCCTTTGATTTCCTAAGGACTCTGGCAACAGCTTTGGGCTTCCTCTCCACCCTCACTCCTGCCATTACCTTGAGTGACCTCACCATCTATCTTGAGGAATCTCACAGTTCTAGGTCTCTTTCCCGAATGTCATGCTCTCTACTCCAAGCTACCTGCCCCGGGGGCACACAATGGAACTGTGCCACTCAGAACTAGTTCAGTCTCTGGCTATAACCTCCTGTCCTTCCAGCTTTCTCATGTCTCATTCCCACAATACTGGCTCTTTGACTTCACAGAACCTCCCCCTCGACCCCAGTCCCTTTGTCCTGCTACATTCACCTAGACCACCAGACCTCTTTTCACCTTCCCACTCTGGACCCCATGCTCGTTCATCTGAACTGCATTCCCACTGGCCCTTGTAATTCCCTTGTGTTGCTATCCTCCTATCATAACTGCCTAACAAAACCTCAACCACGGCTTAAGGCTGCACCTAGCTCTTTTCAATCCTATACTATGCCAGTTGCATGGTACTACGTAAATCAGACTGTGAATATTATGTAGTCTACAAATTCATGGCCTTTGATCTTAGTCAGGCTCCTAGCCCTGAGGGCACTTCTTTTACTTTTGTTTCATTCCATCTCCCATTACAATATTCCAGACCTTTATCACTCTCCTCAAGATGCCTACTGAGTCCCTGCCCCTCCATCTCCTTTCCTATGACCTCAAGCATAAGGTGTCCCTGCTCCCCCTAGGTCCTGGATTCCATTTTCTCCTAAATCTCACTCCTCTGTACCTTTACCTCTTTTACTTTACTGGATCCTTCAGCTTCACTCCCAGTTTCCCCATTCCAAAGAAGCAAAGGAAATAAAACTTTCTCTTAATCCTCTGTCCTCTTCTATCTACCATCCCATTTCCATGCTTTTCAATTAAAACTTTCCAAGAAGTCCAAATTACCACTTCCCAGTCAGCTCTATAGTCACTGCAATCTGGCTTTTGTTTCACTGAAACCACTTTTACCCAAGACCACCTCTAATTTCCAAATCTGCTGTGCTTGATAGACTATACCCTCTCTTTAAAACAATCTGGTCTCTCCTGCCTCTGGCCACCATTCTGCACTCCCTCTATCTGCCTTTCTCTGCCTGTCCTAGATCACATCCTCTGCTCTCTGCTCTTTTAATTCTATAAACTCACCATGGATAACTGCATACACTCTAATGGGCTCAACTACCATCTATAAGTTAATGACTCCTAAAACTTACATGCGCAGTCTAGACCTCTCCTTCAAACTTCAGACTCAAATATTCAACCACTTCCTGACTACATCTCCACTGAGATGTCCCACAGACACCTCAAAGCCAATCTATCTGAAAGTGAATTCATCAGTCTCATCCCTGCTCCTCATGTATCCTTGATGTTAGCCTGCAGGACCTGCAACAGGTTAGAAATCCAATCCAGAAAACAGAATGATCGTTGATCCTCCCTCACCACCCCTCCCCAACCCAATAAATCACCAAGTCTTGACTATTTCACATCCTAATATTTACAGAATCTTTTCTCTTTTCTCAGTTTCCACAGCCACTCCCTTAGGTCAGTCCACCATCATCTCTCACCAAGACTACCACAACAATCTCCTTACAGGTCTTTCTGATCCTTAACAGTCCTTCTTAGCACCACATATAGCACTCTCCATGATCTGGTTTCTGTTTTCTACGCTCA